>NC_048304.1:92582172-92782624 GCF_013100865.1 Trachemys scripta elegans | reverse complement strand
GGCATGCCGGGCTCGGGAGCGGCCCGTCTGAGGCGCTGCGGTGTCCCGAGCCCAGGGGTGACTGCTCGGGCTGAGGCTGGGGGCGCTGCTCCTGCAAGAGGAATATAGTGAGTTGCGGCGGTAATAGCCCAGCTTAGCTACACGCGGCTTATCTAGGGCCGAGTTCTTGTTATTGGTTGAGCGAGTGACATGTTAACCACAAAAAGAACAGGAGTACTTGTGGCACCTTGGAGACTAACAAATTTATTAGAGCATAAGCTTTCGTGGACTACAGCCCACTTGCATCCGAAGAAGTGGGCTGTAGTCCACGAAAGCTTATGCTCTAATAAATTTGTTAGTCTCCAAGGTGCCACAAGTACTCCTGTTCTTTTTGTGGTTAACATGTCACTCGCTCAACCAATAACAAGAACTCGGCCCTAGATAAGCCGCGTGTAGCTAAGCTGGGCTATTACCGCCGCAACTCACTATATTCCTCTTGCAGGAGCAGCGCCCCCAGCCTCAGCCCGAGCAGTCACCCCTGGGCTCGGGACACCGCAGCGCCTCAGACGGGCCGCTCCCGAGCCCGGCATGCCGGAGCCACAAGGGCGCTGGGAGCCAGGGCGGGCGGCCCCAGGCTGCCTATGCCGGGGCACGACGCGCTCCCCAGCGCACCGACAGGGAAAGCCGAGGCAGCCTCCAGGCAGGGAAGGAGGGAGGGGAAGGGAACCCAGGAAGCGGCCTCTCGGAGCGCAGCTCTGGCCCGGAGAGCGGCAGCCCCTCCGCCCGCGCTCACCTGTGGGGGACGCGACACCTCTCTGCCGGCAACACCGTCAGACTCGCCGCCGTCCCTTTTCAAATCCACCCAATGGCGGCGCGCTGTGCCGCACAGCACCATGGGAGGCGAGGGGCGGGCTGGAAGCCAACGTCACGCCCAGGGGAAGCGGAACGTCTCCACCCAGCGCAGGCTGGGACTGGGGCGTGGGGAGGCGCGTGCGGCCTGGATGTGATGTGCCGGGGCCGGTGTGACGACACAAATAGCAACATTGCCCTTTCCGACACGCAAACGTGACCCGCTTGGCTGCTGCTCGCGACTTGGGACCGCTTAGGCCAGTGGTTCCCAAAGTGGGGTTTGCAAACCCCTGGGGGTTCGCAAGAAAAATTTCATTAATAGCAGCCTCTGCTAGGACCCAGTTGCAGGGCAGACAGCCCGAGCCCCAGGGAGAGCGGGGCCGGGCAGTTTGAGTCGGCAGCCCGAGCCCTCCCCGTCAGCGGGGGAGCCAGCAGCCCGAGCCTCGGGGAGAGCGGGCAGTTTGAGCCAGCAGCCCCAGCCCTCCTGTCAGCCAGGGAGCCAGCAGCTCGATCCTCGTGGGGAGTGGGGCTGGGCGGCTTGAGCCGGCAGCCCCAGCCCTCCCCTGTCAGCGGGGGAGCCAGCAGCCCCGAACCCCAGCACTCGATGTCGGGTGCAGCTGGTAGCTCGGATCCCTGTCCTTGTCAGGCAGGGGACGTTTGCATCCAGGGCAGTCAGCAGGGGGCCACGCTGAATGTGGGGGGTGGTCCAAGCTAATTTGTCCCTCCCAGGGCACCTTCCTCCGCGGAAGAAAAGCTGTTTGCGAGCCAAACCAGCCAGAAGCACGTTGTGGCCAGTGTAGGAGTGTTAAGGTGTCTCAGTAATTCTCCTTCTCTCTGGAGTGCTGATTTGCTTCAGTGAGTGAATCTTCTCAGTTTTTAGTTTGTTGGTTGTTAGCAGTCTCTCTCTGTTATTTTTATTAGAACTTTTGTACACAAGTTCAATGGATAAGTGGCTGAAAAAGGAAAGTGTAAAGACGCTGGAATCAGCTAGTGTTGCCTTAAGTCCAAACTGTGGAAAATCTAAGTCTAATGATCGTGATGGTCCTGGAAAGTCACTTACAAAGAAAAGAAAATATGATGATGATTATATAAAATACGGCTTTACATGCATTGGTGATCAAGAACATCCAAAACCACTGTGTGTGATTTGTGGTGATGTTCTAGCAAACAGCAGCCTCAAACCTTCTCTACTTTGGCGCCATTTAGAAACTAGGCATCCTGCACAACTCGACAAGCCTGTTGATTTTTTCAAGCAAAAATTAGCTGAGAAGAAAAATGACATTACCAGTTTTATATCCAAAGCAAGTACTGATAATGAAAATGCACTTAAAGCGTCATACTGCGTGAGCTACCGAGTAGCAAAAGCATCAGAAGCCCATACCATAGCATGGTACCTTTGTCCAATAATACATTGTCACGAATTAATGACATGTCAAATAATATAGATACCACAATTGTACATAGAGTGAAAAATAGTCCATATTATGCTATACAGTTGGATGAATCAACTGATGTAGCTAATCTAGCTATTTTGCTACTGTTTGTACGTTATGTGAATGAAGGTATGGTTGAAGAAGACTTATTGTTTTGCCGACCATTGGAAGAACGTACAACTGGAGAAGATATCTTCAATCTGACTAATGCAGATTTTCAAGAAAAGGAAATAGATTGGTCTCGTTGCCTAGGCATTTGCACTGATGGGGCCACATCAATGATGGGGAAGTATACTGGATTTGCAGCTCAAACAAAAAAGGTTGCATCAAAAGTCTCTTGGACTCATTGCAGCATCCATAGACAAGCCCTTGCAACAAAACGCATGTGTCATAACTATAAAGGGAAAGGTAACAGCTGTCCTGTGTACAGTACTATAAAATCCCTCCTGGCCAAAGACTCCAAAATCCTTTTCCCTGTAAAGGGTTAAGAAGCTCAGGTAACCTGGCTGGTATCTGACCAAAGAACCAATAAGGGGACAAAATACTTTCAAATCTTGCGGGGGGGAAGGCTTTTGTTTGTGTTCTTTGTTTGGAAGTGCGTTCGCTCTCGGGACTGAGAGGGACCACACATCAATCCAGGTTCTCCACATCTTTCTAAACAAGTCTCTCCTATTTCAAACTTGTAAGTAAATAGCCAGGCAAGGCGTGTTAGTTGTCCTTTGTTTTCTCAACTTGTAAATGTACCTTTTACTAGAGTGTTTATCTTTGTTTGCTGTACTTTGAACCTAAGACTAGAGGGGAGTCCTCTAAGCTCTTTAAGTTTGATTACCCTGTAAGGTTAATTTCCATACTGATTTGACAGAAATGATTTTTACCTTTTTCTTTAATTAAAAGCCTTCTTTTTAAGAACCTGATTGATTTTTCCTTGTCTTAAGATCCAAGGGGGTTGGATCTGTATTCACCAGGAGTTGGTGGGAGGAAGGAGGGGGGATGATTAATTTCTCCTTGTTTTAAGATCCAAGGGGGTTGGATCTGTATTCACCAGGAAATTGGTGAAGGTTTCTCAAGGCTTCCCAGGCATGGGAATTCTTGGGATGGTGGCAGCGGACCAGAGCTAAGCTGGTAGTTAAGCTTAGAAGTTTTCATGCAGGCCCCTACATTTGTACCCTAAAGTTCAAAGTGGGAATACAGCCCTAACAGCATGCCAGAGGGACTGAAGGAAGTGCTGGACAATGCAGTGAAAATGGTGAATTTCATAAAATCATGGCCAACAAATTCCAGAATATTTCATGTACTTTGTGAAGAAATGGGTAGTATACATGACTGTGTGTTGACCCATACTGAAGTTTGATGGCTCTCAAAGGGTAAAATCCTTGTGCGCTTGTTTGAGGTTAGAACGGAAATCTTAGTTTTTTTCAACAGCCACCCTTTCCACCTTGCCAGCTGTATGGAAAATAATGTCTGGCTCCAGAGCCTAACTTATTTAGCAGATATTTTCTCAAGAATTAATGACCTAAATTTATCTCTTCAAGGCCTCAATATAACAGTTTTCAATGTGCAAGAGCAAGTTGAATCTCTGATAAAGAAGTTGCAGTTCTGGGGAAGTTGTTCTATATGCATCCGAAGAAGTGGGCTGTAGTCCACGAAAGTTATTATGCTCTAATAAATTTGTTAGTCTCTAAGGTGCCACAAGTACTCCTGTTCTTCTTTTTGCGGATACAGACTAACACGGCTGCTACTCTGAAACCAATCAAACTAAGTGTTTCAGTAATCTTCATGACTTCCTGGCAGAACATACACTTCAGTTGGATCAGTGCACTAAAACCAATATAATTGCACACCTAAAAGGACTTTGCACAAGTTTCAGGGAATACTTTCCGGCTATGTCAGGCGATAATGCCTGAATTCGCAACCCTTTTGATGATACCACTTTCTCAACACAGATATTAAACACCAGGAAAAAGAGAAATTGATTGAGATCTCCTGGGTAATTATGAACTGAAAAGGAGTTTCAGAAATCTATCATTGATCAACTTTTGGCTGAGTTTAAGAAACAAGTACCCCTTTCTGGCAGAAAAAGCTGCTGCAGTTTTGTTACCATTTTCAACAACATACTTATGCGAGAAAGCATTTTCCTTGTATGCACATCTGAAAACCAAATACAGAAACAGACTTGATGCCGAACCAGACCTGAGACTTTATCTTTCTCCAGTGGTTTCAGACTTCCAAGAGCTATGCAGAACAAAGCAAGCGAATCCCATCACACTGAGGAAATTTAAACTTAAATCCCTGGAAATATTCATTTTTAGGAGGGGGTTCACAAGATGTCACAATTTAGTGAAAGGGGTTCGCGGGCTGTTAAAGTTTGGGAACCACTGGCCTAGGCCAATGCTCAGTGCACCCACCCAAAGTCAGGAATTGGGAGCGGGAGCTGTTTGTGTCGTTACAAGCCACACGTGGGAAGCGGTATGTTGCTACAGAACAGCCGCCACAGGGCAAGCCCAAAGCTACATTGGCTTCTCAGGATGTACCAGCTAATTTGCTGATCAGGTTATTTCTGCCAGTTCTTTATCAGGGCTTAAAATAAGCCTGTGCAGTGTCAATAAGCAGTTCAAATGAAACTGTGAACACGGGTCAGATTAGGGGAAAAAAGTGTGGTGGTGGTACACTTCCAAATGCTGACCCACAAAATAAGCTCTGCTCACATGAGATGCTACGCAGTAGATTGTACAGATGTTAAGCATATATCGGGGTTCTCAAACTTCACTGCACCCGACCCCCTCCTGACAACAAAAATACTCCAGGAGGGGGGACCAAAGCCTGAGTCTGCCTGAGCCCCTCTGCCCCAGGCAGGGGGACCAAAGCCAAAACCTGATCCCGTCACCCAGGGCTGGAGCCCTTGGGCTTTGGCCCCAGGCAGTGGGATTGGAACTTTGGCTTTGTCCCTGGACCCCAGCAAATCTAATGTCAGCCCTGGTGACCCCATTACAGGGGGGTCTCTAACCACTTTGGGATCCTGACCCACAATTTGAGAACTGCTGGCATATATGATCACATGTTTTCTAGGCTCCTTGTACCCTCTGGGGGGTCTGAATACACCTGTGGGCTCTACTTAGCTCCTTGGTCTTGGATTTTCTTGATTGAGAAGGGATGTGGCATTGCTCTCTCTAGCCCATTCACATGTTGTGCCAAAATGAGCTATTAGTCACTGTAGATTTTGCAAATCTTTATAATGTGATCCTCCTCCTCCTCCTTTCTTACATGTTTTGATGAGTAGAAAAAATATAAATTATTTATTCTTTCTCTGCCTCAGTTCCTCATCTGTGAAACTGGGATAATAGCCATAATAACCCAATAGAATATTGTGAGGAAAAACTTATGAATGTTTCTGAGGTGCTCAAATGTTAGTTATATTTACATTTAGAAAAGCATATAAATATCAAGGTCCCAATCCTGAAGTATATAATGCTTAATTTGTGAGTTCTTCAGTGGTACTACTCACATGTTTGCAGTTAAGCAAATGTAAAAATGTTTGCAAAATCAGGGCATAAATAAAATAATATTAACTACATTCTTGTGAGATAGATATGATTATAATCACTGTTTACATTGCAGAGATAAAGGAAGAGGGAGGCACAGTTAGGACCCTAATTGGGCCCTGGGTGATCACTACGTCCCAACACAGATGTAATGAGGTTGAGTAGTGCCTGTATAAGAAAAATTAAAACGACTAATTATTCCTCAAAAAAGGTTTTTAATGACTTTCGACTATAAAGGCAACACAGACAAAATAAGAAATGCAAGACCAGCACTGAATAAGGATTAATATAAATGGCAAGTTATACTGAAGACAAGCACAAGTACATATAAAGTTATTATTAATTAGCTATTTACTACTATTCTTAACCCTATAGAGTACATGTAAAATTATTATTCATTAGCTATTTACTACGATCTTAACACTATAGTATCAATACAACTTGAGATCAATTCTGCCAGAGCAACCAGACTTTTTTACTCCATAACCTTACCCTGCATTTGCCCGAAAATATGTTACCCTTCAGTCAGCCGTTTTCTGCACTGGCCAGGTACAGACGGTCGCGAAGTGCACATCTCTTCGGTTCAGGGGGTGTGGGTCAGGTTTCCCTTATGACCAAAACACACACACAATCCCGTGCCTTTGTACTTTTTATCTGATCTGTCAGCCATGTTTTAAAACAGACCGACCAGTTAGGGTCAGCCAAATCTTTATTGTGGTTAGCATTGTTGCCTTGGCTGTATAATTTATGCTTGCTTATCTTCTTGTGTCGCTTTGACTGTATAATTTATACTTACTGATTTTCTTGTAGCCAGTTGTTTTCATTGTGGGTTAGTCAAGCTATGCCTGGGGGCACAACTTATCTTGCTTAGAATGTGTTATCTGGTTGCAGCGCGTTTTGACCACAAGTCTTAGCTTACTTCTGCAAAGCTTGCCCTTTTCACCTATGCAAAGCAGAAGTTTGAGGCCTAACACTGACAATATCTTTGTTCATTTTAAGCTTGGCAATACTTTTGCTCAGAGATTAATCACATACATATGGTGAAAAGAGGAAGAGGTTAAGTGACTTGCCCACATCCACAGAGTGAGTCCAGTTCTTGAGTTGGTATTAGAACTCAGAATTCCAATCTTGCCTCATAAGTAGTATAAGGGCCCTACCATCAATCAAACATTAACCCTGCCCCTTGACCCCTTAAGCACCGCACACTTGTCACCAGAAGTCCCGTCCCATGGGAGTATTACTTCCAGGGTCAAGCCAGACACATGACTGGAAGCAAGGTGTATCATATGACCCCTCTAAGAACTCCTCCCACTGCCCTCTACCAATCAGGATGGGTTTAACCCCCGTAGGACCACCCAAGAGGAGATTTGACCAATTGGGGGGAATTCTGGGGCGGGGTGACCCGTCTGGAAGTGGTTCATGTGACACCTCTAAGAACTCCTCCCACCGCCCTCTACCAATCACGATGGGTTTCGGCCACAGAGGACCAACCCGAGAGCAGATTTGACCAAAATAGGGCAGATTCTGGGATGGGATGAACTGCCCAGAAGAGGTTCATGTGACCCCTCTTAGAACTCCTCCCACTGCCCTCTGCCAATCAGAGCACAGCACCATCACCCCATAAGTCCCAGCACCAGACAGAAGAGGCCATCTCTTACCAAGAACAGGTGTTTTAGAAATCGTGGAAAGGCTGAGAGGAAACATGGACTCATTCACCACCTCTGTGAGAACTTCAAACTTTGTTTTAGCCCCAAGAGCCTTCGACCATCCACGGAGAAAGCGCTTCATCGTGACAGTTCCGAGGAGGAGGGGGGAGTGGCCAAGGGGAGCCCTTTGGCCCAGCCGTTGATAGAACCCGAATCCGAAACCCAACTGCTCGTGAGACACCCCGATGAGCATGGTGGCCTCTCGTCGTCCACCCCCCTGGAGGAGGAAGGCGAACGCAGCTCGGGGGAGTCACCGGCGGACAAGGTGAATGGAAAAGACATTGTTCAGGTAAATGAATGATTAAGAAGTGACGGTCGATGATGGGGTGTAATGGGGTTAGGAACCAGGGTTGTATAAATCTAAAAATAAGCAGTGGGAACTTACTTTTTTCTTTTCTGAAATTCTCTCAACAGCTCAACGATGCCTTTCCAGAAGACCTGTTGGCCCTGCACAGTGTTGCATCAGATAGTGAAGCTGAACCGGGCCTGCCTTGTTTTTGCTCAACGCGGATACAAATTGTTGTAGAGGACTCCGAGGGTGACAGCTATGAGGAGTTTAGGAGGAGGCTTGGCATGGAACTAACTGAGCCAGTGCCACGTCATGAGCATAAAAAAGTAATGCAGACAATTGTACGTGTTGCTGTTTATGCTGTCCTTAATCACTGTCTTAGGGAAAAGCTTTTAGAAGATTGTGAGGGCTGTGTCATAGACGCACCAGCCTAACGGCACCATGACTGTGTGACTTGGACTTCAATGGATATAAACTGCAAGCTCCAGGGCCCGTGTGCTGAACTGTGTTTGGAAAGCTTATTAAACACTGTTATTGCCATAGGTTATGCTATGCAATGTCTGTGCCTAACATTTAGCGCAAGGGGTGACTTTGATAAATGCTGTGCAATTCAGTGGAGACCCTGACCGTGTTTTAAAGAAAATGACCAAACCGGAAGATGCCGGTTTACAGCGTTATAGTGGCGGTCTGGTCCGCACAAAATGTTACAGAACCCTGCTTAAGAAAAAGACTATTTGTAAGAAATCTAAAATAATTAATTTAGAGAATCGTGAGGGGACAAACAAGCAATATAAAACTTGATAGCTGTAAATAAAAAAAAATATATTGAAAAGGGCTTTGTGACTTTGTGACTGTGTTTCTGTAGCCCTTAAGTGAGCTAAAAGTTTTAATGGAGCATCTTGGCTTGTTTTCAAGGAGCTGTATGTCTTTTAAATAAATAAAAAATGTTTGTGAGAACCTAGCTCTTGTGTCTTTGCGTAAAAGAGACCCATTTACAGCAAAAAGCTGAAATGTATTTTGTAGAATCTTGTGGGAGGGGAAAAATCCTAAAAATGTGTTTACAATTAAAAAACAAAAAACCAGGGATGGTTCAGACGTGTTTGAGTACAATAATGCTGACTCATCCTGTTGAACTGAATGGTTTTAACCACACCCCCACTGAATAGCCAGGGTGACTGAGATTACTCACTCTTTTTGCCATCAGTGTTAATGTATTATTGATCAGTTATTAAATTTGGTGAGTATGCACCCACAGTAAGGGAGGTGGGTGGGTGAGGATGATGAGTTCTGATTAATATGAAATGAAATAAAACCTCAGGAATTCACAGATGCTATTGTACAGTTTAAATATAACCCCTGGAGTTCGTAGAACTCTATGGGCAGTTTAAATATGACCCCAGGATTTGGTTGAACACTGTTGGACAGTTTAAATATAATCCAGGAGTTGGTTGAACGCTATGGGTCACTCTTTCTAGCAACTCAAAGTCATTAAAAGTTTAAAATAATATATTTACAGAAAAATAAACTACAGTCTAACCCAAAACTGAAATGTTTGAAGGGTTCACAAACTCCACCATACTTTAGAACAAGCATTTGCTCTAAAGACAATCAAACATTTAAAAGCTATGGGTGCTTATTATGGTTGCCCATTTTATTTCAAAAACAACCCCCAAACTTTAAGCATGAAAGAAACATGTTTAAAAAACAAGCCACAATACATTCACTGATATCTGCAAAGGGCCCCCACTTGGAAATGGGTACAGTTACATTAAGGAATGGTGATTTACCATTTAATACTGTAAGAAGGCCCTACAGAAAAATGTATTTTAACTAAAAGAAAAAAAAATAGCCAAAAGCAGCCCAGTTGTGCAGACAACTTAATTCCCCCACCCCAAATCAGAAAAGGGAATGTTAGGGGAAGGGTGCCTAAAGTCCTTAAGTATCTATTATTTCAGAGTTGTGATCGAATCAACCTGCTAACTACAGACTTTTGAAGTTTGTTTGAAACAAAGAGTTAGGATGATATAAAAACCTCATGTATTTTGGAGACTGTCCTCTTTCAACAGAAACTGTCTTAAATTGCTGCTGGACTGCAATGTTACCTGGAGTTCTTTTAACCCAAAGCTTTTGGTAACTTTTTCTCTGTGCGAGGTGGTGTCAGGAAATAAATCAGGGGAGACACGGCCATCCGACCGATAAATGGCTGGAACAAACAGGACAACACAAGAGTGTTTTCACTTAAAGCTAAACTTTACTTAGTCTCAAGCACTTACACACGTCCGCAACAGGTTAGTAAAACACCCCCAACCCTTGATAACTACCAAAACTGAGTGTGGCTCTTGAGTGACACAGCGGCAGGCTTCCGATGGCCAAATCTTCCGTCTGCCGGTGGGGACCACAAGATGTATCCAGAGTGAGAGTCTAAAATGAGTCCAACTATCTCAAACTTTCCCCCCTTATTTATACATTAGTAATTAATAGAATGACATATCCCTTAAAGAAAACTTGTTAAGTAAGCAGTTTCAATGGTCAAGCAAGAGGTTCCTTCTGATTATTGATTAACCAGGTGTGGGTTTTTCCAGAGTTTGTAGCCTTGAAACCCCAATAGACATTCCTGGAGCACATCCTGCTCTCCTAAAATGCATGTATCAGCAACTTCAACACAATTCTTATCAGGAAGGATGCGGGTTCAAGCTGCCCTTTCTGTGACATCCAAAAAATCCCCTCCCCTCCTCCCTTGGTCAAGCTGAGACTGCTGAATAGGCTGCTTTTAACAATAAGCCATAGTGGTTTCAGGCACTTTACTGGTTTGCTAAAATCTCCCCGTACAGCAAGAGGAGGTATGCTCATAGGCGCCAACTTTCTCCGGCACCGGTGGGTGCCCACGCCCCCTTGCCCTGCCCCAACTCCACCCTTTCCCTGCCCCAGCCCTGCCCCCATTCCAACCCCATCCCCAAAGTCCCCGCCTTAGCTCTGCCCCCTCCCTGCCCCTATTGGATCCCTTCCCCAAATCCCCACCCCGGCCCTGCCTCTTTCCCCAGCACGCTATGTTCCTCCTCTCCCCTCCCTCCCTGCCCCGCGAATCAGCTGTTTCGCGGCACTAGTCCTGGGAGGGAGGGGGGAGAAGCAGGACGCGGCAGCATGCTCGTGGAGGAGGCGGAGGTGAGCGGGGAGGCAGGGCGGGGAGCTGCCAGTGGGTGCTGAGCACCCACCAATTTTTTTCCATGGGTGCTCCAGCCCTGGAGCACCCACAGAGTCGGCGTCTATGGGTATGCTCCATGTTTTTAACTCTGAAAATATACATTATATAATGTCACTCGTTGGCCATGCTGTCCTTACTAAATAATGGTACCTATCTTTACTGCAGTGTGATCTGTTTAGCATGGCACCAATAACTTTAAGATGCATTTCGCCACTAGGCCAAGGTAAAAACCATTTTTAACTATAGTTGTGCTTAATACTGTTAAATTAAAAAAAAAAAAAAAAAAACTTCAGGTATTACACAGGTTGCATAGGGATTTGGGGGTAATACTAATACATTTTTGCTTGTTCTTTAACCCAAAGGCCTAAACACACATGGGGGGAAACAGAACAACCATGTGCCTGTAATCCTTTATACTGTGGTAGAAAGTAACTTTCTGCAATTGGCTTTTAAATGCATGTGGGTTTATTGAAAAGCACTTTGTTGCAAACTGTTGGTTTGGTGTTTGAAACTGGTGTGTGTGTGTGTGTATGTGTTCTAGCGACAGGTGGGTGGCTCGGCCCCGCTCCAGCCAGGGCGCTGGGTCGGGGGCCGCACCAGCAGCTCAGCCCCGCTCCAGCTCCTACGCGCTCCAATGGGAGCTGCAGGGGTAGTGCCTGCAGATGGGGCAATGTGCAGAGCCGCCTGGCTGTGCCTCTGTGTAGGAGCCAGAGAAGGGACATGCCACTGCTTCCGGGAGCCGCTTGAGGTAAGCGCTGCTCAAAACCTGCACCCCTGAGCCTTCCCCCACGCCCCAGCCCCCTGCCCCAGCCCTGATCCCCCTTCTGCCCTCCAAACCCCTCAATCCCACCTTGGAGCACCCTCCTGCACCCCAACCCCAATTTTGTGAGCCTTCATGGCACGCCATAGAATTTCTATTCCCTGATGTGGCCCTCGGGCCAAAAAGTTTGCCCACCCACCCCTGATCTAGATCCTAGATTTTAGAGTTGTTTGTGTTTGCTGTCTTGAACAGAAGTGTCTTTAAAATTTAGATGTCCCTCTTAAATAAAGTAAAATAGAAGTTAAACCACATCAATAAGGAAATGTAACCTGTTATCTCTCAGATTTTGGGATCAGTGGGTCTGCAAATTTTGTTTTATGCAGACCACTTCAAGACACGGTCTCACTTACGATGGGTAGAGAAGGTGTGGTTTTGAATTGGATTTGCTTCAGAGTACTGAAAAACCCTCTTAATGCTCATTAATATGCAGGTTAACATTCTGAAGCTGCCAGTTACATCTGGCCGTGTGAGCTACTGTTTCACTGAGGGTTCAGAAGGCTTTTCAGTCCTGCAAAAATAATTCAAAATTACATCATTTTTGCATGTCAAGACATGGTCAGAGAAAGCTTATCATAGAGTGGAAGGAATCACCTCCTATTGAAACACCACTGAGGGGAGGAAAACTCTGAGGTTCATCTCAGGGCATGTTTACACTATGGGTACTATGTCAGCATAACCCTGCAGTGCAGACACAGTCTGTGCCAACAGAAGGGTGTTTCCGTCACTGTAAGAACACTACCTCCCTGAATAATGATAGTTATGTCAACAGAAGCATTCCTCCATCAGCCTAGTTGCACCTACACTGACCATTCAGATTGCATAACTATGTCGATCAGAGGTGTGGATTTTTCACACCCCTGACAGACAGCTATATCAACCGACATTTTAAGCGCTGAAGAGGCCTCAGACTATTTTCCAGACTGTTGTCAAAAAAGATGAAGTTTACCTCTTGCAGAAAATTATGCCTTGCAGGGATCTGGTCTAGCAAGCTTATGTCTCAAATAAAATTGTTTTTTGTATGAGCAAGGTATTATACTTGTGAAATTAAGGGGAAATACTGACACCCTTTCTCACTTACAACAGGCAGCATCGGGATCAACTATGGCATAACAAAAGCTCAAACTTTGTTAAAAATAAAGGGCATAGAAGTAGTAAGTTCAGTCATAGAAAATACTGTGCTGTCAAAGGACAGATGCCTAAAAGCAAACTAAAAGTGTACCAAATGCTCCTAGTGTTTTCATACTAGAAATGATGAGAAAGGAAAGATTAAGCCATTGGAATTAACCCATCCTGTTGAGTGAGAGGTGACGAAATTCCATACTCAAATAATCTTTGTAGCTTTTTACCAAGATGTTTCTCTTAAATGGTTTGTTTTAGAGGCAGCCCCTTAAAATGAAATGAACTGCTGCCACAATCACGAAAGCAAATATTTGGCTGAAATTTGATTTCCTATTTTTTCCAAATCACCACAGCTTATGGAACTATTTTTATTCATCAGGTAAGACAAGACCTGCTGACTGGAGTGCACCGCCAAACACTTCTTCCTCCCCTTCAAAATTATGTTCCTTGTATTAGGAGTTGCACTTGTTACTCCTGGCAGGCAGGAGCCACAAAAGTTGTGGATAATCCTATCCATCTGAGTGAGCAGAAAATGCCTTAGGAGGAGGCATACCCTGGCTACTCATCACACGGTTCTCAGTCAGGACCCAGTTTTAGTACTACTATGGCTCAGCCCAACCTTCTTCAGCATATGGACCAACCTGTGCTACAGCCCACATAGCCAACTGAAGAAGGGCAGATTAGTTCCACTTGAGGTGGGACACATCTCTTTCACCCTTATCTTCCAGGGGATGTTAAGCACTTTGCCCTCAAAGCTGAAAAGAGAGAGAGGGAAGGAAGGAAAAAGAAAGAACTTTCTCCCAGCAAGCAGCTGACCTGCCAGGAAATGTCTGTACCTACTGCGGGCGGATCTATGGTTCCAGGATCAGACTCCTGCGTTATCTCAGGACCCATATGTCAATCTGTGGTAGAGATCATCCTCAAATCAAGGGATTGCAGATGATGATGGTGTATAAATACTTAAATGTGCACTGGTCTAGAGGGTGTGTGAGAATGACTCCAGAGCCCAGTGATAAGTGGGCTCCCTCGAAGGTGGGAGACCCAGAGTCCAAGCTCCTTGCTTCAATGCATATTTAATTATTTATACACAATGGAGCAGCTCCAAGAGGAGAGACTGAAAGAGACCCACACCAGCATCTCCCATAGGCCAGTAGTTAGGGTTCTCTCCCTGCTCCATATAATTACTGCGGTGCTGCATGTCTACACTACCGTCCTTGGGTCAGTAGTCACCAGGAGCGCTTCCACCAACCTAAAAGGGGCAGTGTGGAGAACTGAGAGCCCCATCTCTCAACTCGACTGGCAGCTCCCTGCCAGGAGCCTGGCTACCCCACAAGCTCCCAGCAGGCTCCTCTCCTCCCTCCCTCCCGCCTTCCCAGCAGGGAGCAGGGGAAGCTCCCTGGGGCTTCTCTTCTACCCGTTCCCAGCTGGGAGTGGGGGGAAGCCACCCAAGGCTTTCTTTCCCCTCTCCTCTCGTTCCCTGTAAGGAGTGGGGGGAAGACACCCAGAGGAAGTTGCCCAGGGCTTTCTCGCCCCCTGTTCCCCGCCTGCAGGGAGCGGGCAGGGGGCCCCTCGGGCTTCTCGCCCCAGCTCCCAGCCAGGAGCTGTATCCAGTGGCTTAGCTTTCCAGGGGAGTGGGGCTTTCTTGTCAGTTTCACAGTTCTTGCCACGAAATTGACAAGTCAGCTGATGTATGGGAGGCAACAGTCTCCACAGACATTGTGTCACCCTAACTATGCAGACATAAGTTTTATGCCTCTCGTGGAGGTGTTGGTGTAGGAGGGCACTTACATCGGTGGGTGGAAGGGGCAATGGTGCCTCCCCTAGCACATCTGTCCCTGCCGCCCGACTCCTGGGCTGTGGTGCCCCCACCCCACTGCCTGCCTCTTCCCCTCCCTGCTCTGACCCTTCCTGGAGGTGCCGACAGCCTGCTGCTGCTGCCTGGTGTCAGTGTTCCTCCTCTCCTCCACTCCACCCTCCTCTCCCTTCAGAGGTCCCTGCAGCTGCCGGCACATCCCCACCCCTCATCCCTGTGGGGCAGGGCATGTGTGTGTGTGTGTGAGGATGTGAGCAGCAGGAGGGGGAGTGAGGAGGGGAGGGGATCCCTGATTAACTTTACACAGTGAAAAAGTCGTCCAACCAGAGACCTAGGCCTTGTCTACACTGCCACGTTACAGCGCTGAAACTTTCTCACTCAGGGGTGTGAAAAAACACCCCCCTGAGCAATGCAAGTTTCAGCGCTGTAACGTGGCAGTGTAGACAGTGCACCAGAACTGGGAGCTACTCCCCTCATCGGGGTGGGTTTTTTACAGCGCTGGGAGAGCTCTCTCCCAGAGCTGGTGCTGCGACTACACAGCCATGTTAAAGCACTGCTGCGGCAGCACTTTAAGATGGCTTGTGTAGTCGCGGCTATAAAAAAACCACCTCCAAGAGGGGAATAGCTACCAGCGCTGGGAGCGTGGCTCCCAGTGCTGGTGCACTGTCTACACTGGCACTTTACAGCACTGGAAACTTGCAGCACTGGGGGTGGGTGGGTGTTTTTTCACACCCTGAGCGAGAAAGTTGCAGCGCTGTACAGTGCCAGTGTAGACAAGCCCTTAGTAGCAGATCACTGAAACTGTTAAGGGGCCATTAAAGTGGTAATGAAGCCATTTAACACACATGTGCCAATACCCAGGAAGCCTTTGGCCCCATTCAGCTGGCTTTTATACTGTAGGAAACTGTATTATTGGGGTTAAAAACAGTTTCCAAATGACCCGTCAGTTATTCTCTGTACCCAGCAG
The DNA here is from genome assembly GCF_013100865.1 of Trachemys scripta elegans. Lineage (NCBI taxonomy): Eukaryota > Metazoa > Chordata > Testudines > Emydidae > Trachemys > Trachemys scripta. The sequence goes on along the minus strand of NC_048304.1, from coordinate 92,766,908 downwards.
AAGTATTTTTAACTAAGTTCGCTCAAGGAGGAGCTCACATAGTCAGTGAGTTTATTTCTTGATCTAGTCGTTTTATTCAAACGCAGTTTAAGTAAGCGAGTCTGGCAGGGCATTCTGTATAAAAAAGGTTATTAAATTACTGCCTTAATGCAGGCTGTCAATGACAAACACTTTTCAAAAGGAGAGATTAGGCTTCAATTTCTTGCAGGTAGCTTGGCTTTTCGTTTCTCTCTAGACAGTATACACCGAACTCCCTGCCACGCTGAGGAGAATCCATCTGGCAATTGATCTATAGCTGTTCAGTTCCCGTAGGGGAATATTACTAGTGCTTTAAGATGAAAAGGGGGGAGAGTCTCATTGGGGGGGGGGGGGACAGCAGCAGGATGAGGAGGCAAGCAGTGAGCCAGCTGCATGGCAGGTGGAGGGGGTCTTGTGGCGGGCGGGAGGGTCTGGCAGGTGGTGAGGAGGCGAGCAGCAGATGAGCAAGCAGCAAGGGGGTGGGGGAGGAGGTAAGCAATGCGAGGACCTCACGGGGTGTGTGTGAAGAGGTGAGCAGTGGGTCCAGGGGTGGAGTATGGGCGGGGCTGTGGCAGAAGACGTGGGACAAGGAGTTAGCCTCCCCCAGGGGAAGTTTCATCCACCACCCATGTAATAAGATACTGACATAATTAGATTGACATAAACTGCCTAAAACTGGGTGACTGGGCAACAAAATGGCAGATGAAATTCAATGTTGATAAATGCAAAGTAATGCACATTGGAAAACATAATCCCAACTATACATATAAAATGGAGAGGTCTAAATTAACTGTTACCACTCAAGAAAGAGATCTTGGAGTTATTGTGGATAGTTCTCTGAAAACATCCACTCAATGTGCACTAGCAGTCAAAAAAGTGAACAGAATGTTGGGAATCATTAAGAAAGGGATAGATAAGACAGAAAATATCATATTTCCTCTGTATAAATCCATGGTATGCTCACATCTTGAATACTGCATGCAGATGTGGTCGCCCCCTCTCAAAACAGATATATTGGAGTTGGAAAAGGTTCAGAAAAGGGCAACAGAAATTATTAGGGGTATGAAACAGCTTCCGTATGAGGAGAGATTAATAAGACTGGAACTTTTCAGCTTGGAAAAGAGACGACTAAGAGGGGATATGATTGAGATCTATAAACTGGTATGGAGAAAGTAAATTAGGAAGTGTTATTTACTCCTTCCCATAACACAAAAACTAGGGGTCACCAAATGAAATTAATAGGCAGCAGATTTAAAACAAACAAAAGGAAGTATTTCTTCACACAACACACAGTTGCTGAGGAACTCTTTGCCAGAGGAGTTTGTGAAGGCCCAAAATATAACAGTTCAAAAAAGAACTAGATAAGTTCATGAAGGATAGGTCCATCAATGGCTGTTAGCCAAGATGGGCAGGGATGGTGTCCCTCACCTCTGTTTGCCAGAAGCTGAGAATGGGCAGCGGGATGGATCACTTGATGATCACCTGTTCTGTTAATTCCCTCTGAGGCACCTGGTATTCACCACAGTCGGAAGACAGGATACTGGACAAGATGGACCTTTGGTCTGACCCAGTATGGCCATTTTTATGTTCTTATATGGACTTAACTTTTTTTAAAATGAAAGCTGAGATTCTCACATAGCCCCTTGACTCCAGGAGCTGATGCTTTAAGAAAAACACCAAATATATTGTGACTCTGACAATATAATAGGAAGAGTTGGCAATATTGCATCACTATGTCTAACATCTCTCTTTTCATCCCCTTATGCTTCTCTAACTCTCCCTTAATCATGACCTGGGCAGGGAGAAGCTCAGCTGGACTGCCCCCTCTGTGGGGGAAGGAGGAACAATAGCCGCATGATCTACAATTACATGATAGGTCTGTCCTCAGTTTTTTACACTTTGACAGCACTGATAGGCGTGGAGGGCTAATACAGCCTTACTGAATAGAATAATGAAGATGTAGTTTCCCGGTGCTTGCTTTATTACGGGAGCAAATGGGACTGGGACTTCATTTCCCAGGGTCCTTTGGGCAGGAAAACAGGCTTTTCCCTCTGCCGCTGTATTCATAAAGCCTTTCCTAGCCCAGGCAGTCCCGGGAAATGGAGTCCAAAGCCTATAAGCTGCCAACACAGAAACGAGACAGGGCACTACGAATCCCAGTTGTCTTCACACACCTCCCCTGCAGCTAAGAGCAGGGGCTGAATGCATGTGATGATATAACAGTGCGACAGAAATCCGGGGGCGCTGAGAACATGCATTTCCTGTGCCCGTTGAGAGCTGTAGCAGCTTCTCTGGCCCATGCAAAGGTGCAAGCGAACTGGGTCTGTTCTGCCAGGAAGGACCATGCACCTCTATGGCGAATGCAGCATGTCACTAGCACTTATTAGTTAGAGAGCGGTGGACGGGGGCTGGTTTCTTGGGGCTGCCTGGGCGGAGGGCAAAGCCCTGTGGGTTTAGCGGGCAGCATACGGTATCGGGCTGGGGGCTGCCTTGCGGGGAGGATTAGATGTAGGGTGTAGCCGGAGGGGCGATGGCAGAAGGGGTGGTCCTGGTGCAGGGAGCCAGCCGAGGGCTCGGCCTGCACTTCTGCAAACACATTTTATCCGCACGGAAAGAGGCGAGAGTGATCGCTACCTGCAGGAGCCCCGAAGCAGCCAGCGCCTTACACGCGCTGCAAAGGCTGTATCCCCAGAACCTCACTGTGCTGCGGCTGGATGCCACTCGGGAGGCAGAGATCCAAGAGGCAGCGGAAGCAGTGGCGAAGGAGCATGGCCGGCTGGATCTACTCATCAACTCTGGGGCAATGTTGCACCCCAGCGGCAGAGGAGAGAAGAGCTTGCAGGAGGTCTCAGCAGAGGTGGGCCAGAGTTTCCCTCAGTGGAAACATCAATGGGGTCAAAAAAAGCGTAGTTAGTGCAGACCTGCTGTATTTCGCTCCTGTGGGATTAACTGGACGACCCCCGTTCTGAGCCAGGGCATTCCCTCGGAGCTCAGCTGCTCAGGGTTTTTGTCCAAATTGTGTGTCGGTTTAAGTCTTTGCTAATTAATCTCAGCAGGCTACATTGACGTGCTGTGGAGAGAAGGGGGGGGGGGGGTGTCCTTGATAATGGAAAGAGGTCTGAAAAAGAGGGTGATTTTTTTTTATTGAAGGTGGCTTGGTAACTGTGAAGCCATTGCTTGAGAATATTTGGTTGCAGCTGATGTATTTCAATAAATATATCAGTAGACACCTGAAAGTGCATAATGGCTTTAAAAGCATGTCCATTTTGAAATAGGTGACTAGCGGCCTGAGAAGAAAAGACATGCCACCTGCTGGGCCACATCCAATGCCAGGAGAAAGGAGTCTTAATGGCAACACAAACAGGTCTAGTGGGCTTTTTCTCCAGCCAGCCATTCCCGTTGTTGCATGCTCATCAATGCACAGTGCACTCTGGAGTGCAAAGTTCCAGGATGATGAAATTTGAACGGAATGTGTTTATGTAATTAAAAATAACAACCAATGGGAAAAGAAAAAAGGGACACACAAGGTGCCCAAATTTAGAGGGCCTGTTTGGACACCTGTTCTTCAGCACGCATGCTTCCAGATAGATGGAGTGTGCCCATCTGGAACTGTGCAGGTATATTTCAGTAATGCAAATGCACCATGTGTGTTCAAGATGTAATTTTCGGGCCTTCAGAACTTTCTTTCAAAACTAGCATGGTCTAAACATATAGCACATTGAGGAGTAAGTACATTTGCATTATGCAACTGCAAAGAATGTTTGAAAAGTATGTTGAATAAAATGTATTTTGGCCAGTTAGCCCAACTCAAAAATTACTTAACAGTCTTTAGTGAGGGTAAAAAAAGGAAAAATGGCACTAGCACACTTTTCAGAGAGCTATGAAATAACAAAAAGCAATCCCTTCCCTCGTCTCCCCAAACTTACATCCTTACATCATGTTCCACGATAATGACAGTGGAAGTAAAATTATTTTCCACTCGCTTCACAGTAGACCAACTAGCCAGGGCTGCACAGAGCTTTAGGGAGCCTGGGACAAAACCTGACACGTAGGGCCTCCACTCTTCCAAAGAAATTACCACTGAGGGGGGGCTGCAGGGAGAAGGGTTGGAGGGGAAGCCCACACCACACTCACCCGACCCTGCAATGGGGCTCAGCTCCAGTCATGTAGGTCTGGGCCTGGGTCTCTCTCTGGGTGTTGCAACCTGGCCTCAGGGGTCACAGTGCAACTCAGGTTTGGCTATGCATCCCTGCAGCTAGTCAGCATTTCTAATTAAGGATGGGTTTTTCAATGGGACTTGTGCTTTTGAGAATCCCACTGTGTCTTCATCGGATCCCTAACCTTAAGTAATAACAATATAATGGTTTGGGGGTTTATGTGTTCATTTTGTCTCTTTCTGAACGTGAAATGACTTCACTAAGCATGCTAAGTGGGCTATTCATTTTTCCCTGTGTTTCTGTAGGCTATGTCTACACTACAGACCTTAGAGTGGCACAGTTGTACGGTAGTTGCTGCACCGCTGTAAGGTCTCCCATGTAGCCACTCTATGCCAGCGGGAGAGAGTCTCCTGTCGGCATAATTAAACCACCCCCAACGAGTGTTGGTAACTAAGTCGGTGGGAGAGAATCTCCCACCAACATAGCGCTGTCCCCACTGGCGCTTTTGTCGGTGAAACTGTGTCGGTCAGGGGTATGTTTTTTCACACCCCTGACCGACAAAAGCGTTAGTTTAGACATAATCTTAGTTACAGAAGTTTCCTGTTCCATCCCTTCATCTTGTGTTGTGTGCTAAGTAACTCTTGTTTCTTTTCTTAATTTAATTCATCTTGTTGGTTTCCTGGGCTGAGACTAAGTTTGAGATTTTTTAGAAAATTCTTAGAAAAGAAAAATAAATGTATTAGCCTTGATGCGTGGACTCCTCACGTGTTTAAAGTTAAGCACATGCATAAATCTTTGCAGTATTGGAGCCTTAGAATGGAATGGCCTTCGTGACCTTCACTCTGGTATTCCTAGTTAATAATTTAACTCCAAAGTATACAAGTATACATAAAATTGACTGTAATTATAGTTTCAAATTCTGATGACCTGAATAGATAATTTGAGCTGTGATCTCTTCGTTTAAACCTGTATGCTCCTGAGACTAAACAACATGTTTTAGTACCAGTTGTTTATTTGCAGATACCCAGTGACCAATGTTTCAAAGTTCAAACAATATCAGCAAAATCAGAAAGAGCTAAAGTAGTTTAATTCTTTGTTTTCAGTGTCAGTGGACACTAAAAAGAAAAAATATATATGCTACTTGGTGTTTTAGGTTAAATCATTTTAATTTAACTAGCCCAACAGACTCTTCAATAAGTGCATGGAACAAAATGCCACAAAGCAGCAATGCTCCATATTGACTCTAACTAAACAAAAATGAATTACCGGTAATAATTTGACAAGGAAGAAGAAATGGAATTAATAAGGCATGTGCACATTACTTTGCTTGCATGGTTTCTCCCACCTTTTATCTTTTGTCTTTTTAAAAAAGAATGCTCCTCAGGACAGATAATACCTTCTGATGCATTTGTACTCTGTCTAGCATAATGGGACTCTGATCCTCACTGGATTTTTGAGCATCACCACAATGTAAAGTATAGTAGTATGGATTTGTCAACACTTCTGGAAGGGTCACCCCTTACATTACAGTATACCATGGCCAGCATTTCAGATGGGCCAAGTCAGGACCAATAATGAGTAATGTTTGTTAGTGATAATGATATCACACTGACATGATGAGATGATTTCATATCTTTTGTTAGCACAAGATGGAACTTTAAAACTGGCATTTGCTGGCTGTAGGCTATTTACCTTTGCAGTTTCTACTTATTTCTACTTATTTCTTCTTCTTCTTTCTTTTTTAATGTTCTAGGGTCTTTCCATAACATTGGCAACAAATACCATAGGGCCCCTAGTGATGGCTAAATATTTTGCCCCTCTGTTGCGGAAAGGAACTGGAGCATTTGGACATCAGTTTGCTGACCAGGCCAAACAGCATAGGGCCATACTGGTGAACCTGACAGCTAAAGTAGGCTCCATAGGAGACAATGGTAAGTACTGTTTGACATGAATGTTATGCAGTAACCTAATTATTTTTCATATAAGAAGATAAATGATTGATATATTAATGTTTTATAACATCCAGGTGGTGTGAGCCAGCGTAGCTAATAACCATGTAGAAGATTACTATAATTTTCTAAGCATTACTGCATCTTCATTTATATTTTTCCTGCAAAAATGGTTTGTGCAGTAAAAAGAATAACTCTGCTTAAATTGTACTGATTTGTTGGCTAACGAATATATCTTGAATTATCTCGCTGCTAAAAGTAATTATGGTGGTGTATGCTGCAGCAATTTTTTAATTTTAAAATTTGTATGTTCCTATTTGTTCAGGTGCATCTGGTGAATGACATATTTATTGATCAAACATTCCAGACAGTATGTGCACTATGAATATTGAAGAAGTATTTTAAAAATCCATTCCAAAAAGTTTTTGTAAACATTTCTTGTAATTTAAGTAGAGGGTTTCATTTTATCCCTCATAATTTGTAAGATCAGTGTTTGGAGAGGTAAGTCTCTTTAATATAAACTTTAGAGACATTAAATGCAATTTCTGTTGTGGCTTTGAGCTATACCATTTGGGGATGTGACTTTGTCAAATCTCATAAATTAAGCAGTGTTGGGCTGGGCCAGTCATTGAATTGGATACCTAGAGAGAGAACTCACAAACTTCAGGAATTGATATTGGTATGGATTCATTGTGTGGCATTTTCCCCTTTGACTCAATATTGAGCTGATGTCCCACGCATGATGCAAGGGGTCATTCTGATGCTGGAGATGATGAGTGAAATCCTGGCTCAATTAAAGTCAATGAGAATTTTGCCAGTGATTTCAACAGAGCCAGGATTTCACATGGTGTTTTTTGTGTGAGATGTGAAACTCAGACTTCAGTCATAAAAGATCATGTAACACTTGTTACAAGAGTAAAAGGCCTCAGGGCTGGTATACACTACACAGTTAGGTCAACATAAAGCAGCTTATGTTGACCTAATTATGTCAGTGTCTACACTTCCGCCTTCTTCCCACCGATGTAAGTGCCCTATTACACTGAGGCCTTGTCTACACTGGCAAGTTTCTGTGCAGTAAAGCAGCTTTCTGCATTGTAACTCCTGAGGTGTACACACTGCCAAGCCACTTAGTGCGCAGAAACTGTGCATTTGCAGCGCTATAAAAAAACCACCCCGATGAGAGGCGTACAGCTTTCTGCGCTGGGGGTACAGCGCCGCGGTGCCAGTGTAGATACCCAGGTCGATTACAGCGCTGCGATTGGCCTCTGGGAGGTGTCCCACAATGCCTGTTCTTGCCTCTCTGGTCATCGGTTTGAACTCTACTGCCCTGCCCTTAGGTGACCAACCATCATCCCCACCCATATGTTCCTTGGGAATTTTGAAAGTCCCTTTCCTGTTTGCTCGGTGATGCGTGCAGTGGTCTCAGCACATCTTTCCAGGTGACCATGCCTGCTCCACGCACCAGGACATCCCGCTTACAGCAATGCTGAGCTGCTGGACCTCATCAGCATTTGGGGAGAGGAATCTGTCCAGTCCGAGCTGCGCTCCAGTCATAGGAATTATGATACCTATGGACAGATTTCATGATGCATGACAGAAAGGGGCCATGACCAGGACACACTGCAGTGCTGGGTCAAAGTGAAGGAGCTACGGAACGCCTACCACAAGGCGCGGGAGGAAAACCCCGCTCCGGTGCTGTGCCCATGAGCTGCCGGTTCTACAAAGAGTTGGACGCGATACTCGGTGGTGACCCCACCTCCACTGCAAAGGTCGCTGTGGATACTTCGGTGGCTCGCCTGCCAGTCGAGAGTGGACCGAGCCAGGAGGAGGAAATCTTGGATGAGGACGGGGAGGGGGACCCAGAGGCAGAGGACGACTCGGAGATTAGAGATGCAAGCAGCCTGGAGCTCTTATCTACCCCGGAGTAGGCTAGCCAGTCACAGCTGTCGAAGCTTGGCGAAGCGCAAATGAGAGAGGAGGCTCCTGGTAAGTGGATTTGATTTTGGGAATCGCTGAAGCAAGTTGTTGGAGGCAGGAGGGTTGCAGAAAGCAGGCGTGTGTCTATATGATGCACGTACCACCGCATGCCTAGTCTGAGTGGTGGAACAGCGTGTTGATTGACTCCCTCACTTCACGGGAATCTGCTTCAGAGATCTCCAGGAAACTCTCATGGAGATACTGGGCAATCCACTGCTGGAGGTTCTTTGGCAGAGCTGCATTGTTTCTTGCCCCATTAAGGGTAACTTTCCCGTGCCACTGTGCCATCACCTCGGGGGAGGGGACCATTGCTGCACACAGGCGAGCTGCATAAGGGCCAGGGCAGAAGCCGCAGTCTTGGAGAAGACCCTCCCTTGATTCCCTGCTCACCATCAACAGGGAGATATCTTCCATAATGAACACAGCCTGTGGAAAATGTGGGGACAGTAATGATTATCAGGCCCCCCCTACAGTGCTGGCTCTCCCTGAGAGCCACGTGGCCACTGTACAATACGGTCCTGGAACACTGATCTCCCCTGTCCCTGCGGTTACTCACCATTTTGGGGGTCTTGTGGCTCATGTGTGCTTGCTTGGGGTCAGCTAGTTAGTGACAGGTATGTGAATAGTGGCTGAGTTTTAAATCTGTGCACTTGCTCAGCCTGTTGTTGAACCGCTCCTTGCTACTGTCAAGGTTCCACGTGTATAGCTTCATGAGCCACGGCATTAAGGGGTAGGCAGGGTCTCCCAGGATCACAATGGGCATTTCGACTTCCCCTATGGTGATCTTCTGGTCTGTGAAGAAAGTCCCTGCTTGCAGCTTCCTGAACAGGCCAGTGTTCCAAAAGATGCATGTGTCATGCACCTTTCCGGACCAGCCTGCGTTAATGTTCATGAAACACCCACGGTGATCCACAAGTGCCTGGAGAACCATTGAGAAATACCCCTTCCAATTAATGTACTCAGAGGCTAGATGGTCTGGTGCCAGAATTGGAATATGTGCGCCATCTATCACCTCTCCTCAGTTAGGGAAGACCATTTGTGCAAAGCCATCCACAATGTCACGCATGTTGCCCAGAGTCATGGTCTTTCGGCACAAGATGCAATTAATGGCCCTGCACACTTCCATCAACACGAGTCCAACGGTCGACTTTCCCACTCCAAACTGGTTAGCATTCGATCGGTAGCAGTCTGGAGTAGCCAGCTTCCACGGTGCAATTGCCACATGATTCTCCAATGACAGGGCAGCTCTCATTCTTGTGTCTTTGTGCCACAGAGCTGGGGCGAGCTCATCACACAGTCCCATGAATGTGGCTTTCCTCATTCAAAAGTTCTGCACCCAGATGTGCATGACGATGTGATCCCACCACTCAGTGCTTGTTTCCCAAGCCCAAAAGCAGCTTTCCACTGTGGTTAGCACCTCCGTGAATGCCACAAGCAATCTCGTGTCGTAGCTACTACGCATGGCGAGATCAATGTCGCACTCCTCTTGCCTTTGTAGTTTAAGGAATAACTCCACTGCCATTCGTGACGTGTTAGTCAGAGCGAGCAACATATTGGTCAACAGTGTGGGATCCATTCCTACAGACCAAAGAGGCAGAGCACGCAGTACATAAACCGTTGAAAGATGATGCCAAATGCAGACGGAAGCACAGGGATTGCTGGGCTGCGAAGCAGTGCATCATGGGGCATTGGGACAGGACCTATGATGCCCTGCGACCCGCTCCACCTTCCCACAACTCTTAGCGGCAGAAGAGGAAGAGATGCTCTGTGGAATAACTGCCCAAAGTGCACCGCTCCGAATACTACTGCAAGTGTGAACATGCTATTGCACAGGCAGCTGACAGTATGAACACACAACAGCGGTTTCCCTTCAGCACCCTCTGAGCAGCACTGTAACTGCCGGTGCTGTAACTCTGCTAGTGTAGACGTTCCCTGACGTAATAACTCCACCTCCACAAGAGGCGTAGTGTAGTTAGGGGGAGGCAGTGTCTACCTTACATTGGCTGTCTTGTCAATTTCATGGCAGGAGCTGTGAAATTGACAAGAAAACCCCAGATCCCCTGGAGAGCTGGGCGTCTGGACCCTGCTCCTGGCTGGTAACTCTGGTAACTCTCCTTGAGCTAGAGCACCAAAAATAGCAGTGTTGTCAAAGGGGTTCAGGCTTAGCTGCCTGAGTACAGTCCTGACCAGCTCCCTGAGTATGTATTCAGGCAGCTAGCCCAAGCTGCTGCTTGTGCTGCTGCAGTCACACTGCTATTTTTAGTGCTGCTAGCTAGCTCCAGCAGACCTAGCATGTGTATGTCTACTCAAGCTGGGAATCACACCTGCCAGCTGCTGTATAGATATACCCTTAGTCTGTAAGCTCCAGGGTATGGATTGTGGGTGAAATAATGGCACCATCAAAGCCAATTGCAAAACTTGTATTTCACCCTGTGTCTTATGTGTTTAGTAAAGTGCCATAAACATGTATAGGGCTGTATGAATATTAACAGAAATAATTGAATTTGAAAGGCAAATGTCAAGATTGATAGTCCTAAAATGTAGAACATTTTAAAAAGTTTCATTTAAACTTTGTAAATGTGGAAGTCAGAACTCAAATACCTTTTAGAGAGGCTAGTGTGACTTTGATGAAGAGCTTTGTTTTAATCATAAATGACTGATGAGTATATTTACAATTTACCTGGATGAGAGACTTAAAACTCTATTAAACAGATGTGTTTATAATTTCTCCAGATAGTCATTGATGATCCTGCTTTCTTTGCAACACAATACTTTTAATAAGGGATTTGACTCTTTGGAGTGGTTTCTTTCCACATCTGAGAGTACTGACTGTTTCTTCTTTTGCAGGTTTGCATAAAATATACAATGTAAATGCCTTTTTGTGTTCTCGGCTATCCAAAATAGGAGTCTTCGGAACGGCCCCAGCAATTATTTTTCAAAATGGAAAAAAAGAGAGCCTGAGCCAATAAAAAGTGAGCTGGAAAGAAAGGCACTCAATTGCATCAGTTTATTACATTCAGAATTTAAGCCAACTAGTGATTCTTATCATATTAGTCGAAGCTTAACAGGAACAAATCTCAAAATAAATTGGAACACGAACTCAATAAATATTTTGAATACTGCCAGTTTTAAAGTAGCATCATTTGCCAAGATATTTGGATGGCTTTACTGTTGGTCTAGTAAGCAGTAACCATAACATTGGATGCTTCTGTGCCTTGAAAAGGGTAAGGTTTGGGGCTGGTAAGCCTAATACAGTTCAAGTTATGAATGAGAAGGCAGAATCACAGGAACAGGATTTGTTACTTATGTTACAAACTGGCCCACTGCCCCACTTTATGGTCAGTCTGTTGTGAGTGGATCCAATCACTGGGTCCCATGTGCTTCTGAGTCAATAGGGTCTGGGTAGAGTCTAGTTAATGTTTCTATCTCTGAGACTAGGTCACATTCCCAGGCTTACAACTCTTTTCTGATGACCTTGTTTCGGATGTATAGGTGCTGCAGTCCAGTTGCCCTAAATGCTGAAACCAGTGCCTCAGGTCTCCTGGACCTTCCACTCACTTACACATGCTTTCACTTAGGCTGTGGGTTCTCTGGGCTTTTAGTTTAAGCCCTTCAGTGACAATGTGGCAGGAAAACAAAGAACACAGGCTTAACAATGGAATTTCTTAACCATAGTAATTTTTACTCTTAAAAGACTCAAGAGTTACTGTGACACTCCCCTGGGGTACCCAGGATTGTGAGACACCTCACCACCACTTGCCCTTACGCGTGAGGCAGCCTTCTTGGTGCCTGCTGTGAATCAGTTCCCTGAATCTACTAGCCTCTGGCAACACACCAAGCGCTTCCTTCAGGACCTGTTCAGGCCTTCACTCCCCCTGTGCAAGCTAGTGAATGGCCCACACCAACCCCTGAACCCTCTCAGAGCATTCCCTGTATTGTCAGTTCCTTATCCACTGAACACCCATAGAACTACCAACCATGCTGTTCCCAAAGGAACAGTGGTAGACACACTAGCTTGTAAGAGTCAGCTCAGGATCAGGACTTTGCTTAACGCCACAGCACTTAGATATATTTATAGTCTGGCGAAGAGAAGACTGAGAGGGGACTTGATAACAGTTTTCAAGTACATAAAAGGTTGTTACAAGGAGGAGGGAGAAAAATTGTTCCTCTTAACCTCTGAGGATAGGACAAGAAGCAATGGGCTTAAATTGCAGCAAGGGCGGTTTAGGTTGGACATTAGGAAAAACTTCCTAACTGTCAGAGTGGTTAAGCACTAGAACAAATTGCCTAGGGAGGTTGTGGAATCTCCATCATTGGGGGTTTTTAAGAGCAGGTTGGACAAACACCTGTCAGGGATGGTCTAGATAATACTTAGTCCTGCCTTGAGTGTAGGGGGCTGGACTAGATGACCTCTCGAGATCCCTTACAGTTCTATGATTCTATAGTGAAAACAAAAATAAGTTTACTATTAGGGATCCAAGATTCTGGCAATAATGAGCAAGGATATTGGAAACAAATGGTTATATATAAAACAAAATCATAACTTGCTTTCCAGAGACTAAATGTAATAGGTTAATTCCTATCTATTGAAGTTTTATGGAAAGTTTCTATTCAGCATTTTCAACCAAGGTTGGCGCAGACATTGTTTTCATGAATATAAACGTGCTTTCTACTTACTTCCTAGATGCAGAATCCCAGCGTGTCTTCTTTCTTTTCCAGAAATTCCCCCCAAAGTTCATTGTCTGTACTCTTAGACTGGAAAGAACCCGTGACTTGTTTTTTTTTCCCAGTGTGCTCTTTCCGTGTTGACTTCACACCTCCTTGTTAACATTTGACTTCTTATGTAAATGGACATCCATTGTGTTACCTTACAATGCTTAATTTACATACTGTCTGGAGGCAAACCTGTTTTTCACCTTTGCTGCTGACCACTACCTTGATACAGACTTTAAAAACATAGTGCTTCAGTGTGTGTGTGTGTGTGTATATAACTCCTTACATAATATCTGTACATACATTTCACAATTATACTAATGACCATTGTGACAATGGCTTTTATTTGAGATCGCATGGCATTCTTTGATTAACTAGAATGTATACACAAGACTCATGAGATTTCTATAAACCCCCTGGCCAGTTGGCATTAAAAGGTTCTTGGGTCACAGTTACAGATCTTTTGAAAATAACAGAAGTCCTGAGATGCCCCTAGTCTTAGCTCACCCCTTCTGAGAGTCAGCGGTTGATCAGAGTTTCAAGCTGGGCAGTGTCTCTCCTGCACGTCCTTCTTACGGCTGGCAATGCTCAGCCGCCTGCACAGAACAGAACCTCCCTCTTAAATAGGGTCTCTGTCTTTATGATGTGTGCTCCAACTGAGAAGCTCCAGATCCTCCAGCCATAGTTGTTCATCCTCCCATGTTGTGAACTCGTGTAGAAAAAACATTGTTCTGTGGGGGTAGGGCCAAAAGTTCAGAGACAATCAAAGTCAGTGGCCCCAGATTGCAGTCTTGATGGCTTCTCAGTGATAGCCCTGCAATGAGGTGCCAAACCCCTTGCCCAGGCAGGGCGACTGTCTGGATTGCAGCCTAATAAGAGGCTTTCCCTTGGGCAAGTTCAGATGTATGCAGTCATATCGGTACTGTTTCCACACAGTACAACACAGAGTTCATAATTTGATCCTGTCATATCCTACGCTGTTACAAGTTCCAGTCAGTTTTCCCAATGAAACAGCGGTTTTGAAACATACCAGGCTTCTTTGTTCAGACTTTGCTTGCACCTCTTATGGAACGAAATTATGAAAGGCATGATACAAAATGATAGTGTGTTATAAAGCACCAAAGAACCTGACCACTTATGGTAACTGAAGATTCTAAGGCCCTTTTTTTCAAGAATAGGATGTTAACGCTGGTGTCTTGGCAAAATTCCATTTTGAGTTATTCCTTTTTGTTTCTCTAAACTTCCTCCTGCAGTTTAAATTGGATATATCTTTCACTTCCAGTTGTATTTTGTTGTGTAGTACTGCTGTGCACTAGCTTATACATTGCATGTTTACCTCATAATGTGCGTGCATTTAGGGGGTGCGGAAGTCATTTCTTTATACACCTTTTATATATCATTTGTAAAACACTGTGGATTTTTCTGGATAAACAGCTTTATAAAAAGTTGAGAATTATTCTAACAGTAAATTTAAAAAATCCTTTACATAAAGCTGCATTTCTGAGACTTTGTGAAAAGGATTAGTTACATGCTAAAGTAAGAAGGAAAAGTGAAGAAGGAAAAAAACTTTTATTTTATGTATAATATTAATATAAAATTAGAGAGTGTTACTCATTTCTGACTGCATGACTCATACTCTCAGGGAATTAATTATCCAGCACAAGTAATGCTAAAATAGACACTATGGTATTTTTTTTAATCAGATGGCAATGCTAGCATTGAATAGGTAAACATGAACCTTGAATTCAGTGTTAACTAGTAGATTGAGTACAGAACTGGGAGAAAGGACGTCCTGAAAACTTACCTCAGTTCTGCCATTGACTTCCTATCTGTCTCTGGGCAAATAAACATGGGGAGGTAAATGTACAAATACTAGGTAACTGAATTTAGAAGGAAACTAAGGGGTAAATAGTAAGAGTCGACTGTTCTTTTCTCTATAATTACTTATTTTGTTGTGTTTTTCATAGATTTTAAGGACCGTTATGCAAAAAGTCAAAATAGATTATCATAACACAGACCACAGAATTTTATGCAGTGGTTCTTGCATCAAATTCATAACATCTGGTTGAGCAGGGAACTTATCTTTTAGAAAGACAAGCAAGATAATGATGATTCCATTGGTTTTGCTAGATCTTTTTCATGAAAGAAATACAGCCTTCCCCATGGCTAAAAAATATGGGATAATGCTGTATGTATCAGCAAATGACCAAAGGGATATTCACTAATATATTATTCTGAAATCTGCCAAATATATGAACATGCGACAATTATGACACAATGCTGCTTGTGGCTTTGCAGAACTTGCTTACCTGACATATTGTTTTTAGCTTTAGGTGGATGGTATAGCTACAGGATGTCTAAAGCAGCTTTGAACATGGCTACCAAGAATCTCAGCATTGAACTTGGAAGAGGGAAAACTAAAGTGGTGTGTGTTTCTTTGCATCCAGGAACTGTGAATACCGACCTATCAAAGCCTTATCACAGGAATGTTCCCAAGGACAAACTGTTCACCCCAGAATATTCGGTTAATTGTCTAATGAATATTATTGAGAACCTTGATATGGGGAAAACAGGAAGGTTCTTTGCTTGGGATGGATCTGCACTACCTTGGTAAAGACATGTTTTAATGGAGGTGCTCCGGTACTGTGGAGATGAGAGCAATATAAATACCTAGCTAGATTAATGCTTTAGTAAACCTTTTGTTGTGGCATATTATGGGGGCATCCAAAAGATATTAGATTTTAATCCCAGTTCTGTCACTGACTTGCTGTATGACTTTGAGCAAATCACTTTAACTTCTCTGTGCCTCTAATTCACTATGTGGTAAATGGGGATAATACTTACCAACCTCAGGGCTCTTGAGGCTAAATTTGTTAATGTTTTTAAAAGGTTTTGAGAGTCCCTAAGAAAGGTGCAATAAAGTATAGAGTATAGTTATGATTTTATTAATGATAATAAAAGCATACTGCTAATGATTTGCTGCAAAGATTTGTGTTTATTTTATTCAGATACCATGCCTTGGTTTCTGTAAATTGGCTGAGGTTAGAGAGAAAAGGGATTACATAGCAGTGAGAGACAGGCCATTTCAAAAGGTTGTTTCCTGTAACCTTCTCTCTTTGTTTTTTATGCTATCAGTTTGAAAGGTGATACAACAGTGCAGGACAGATCTGATCAAATCAAATCTAATGGTGACGTCTGACAGTGATGAAAACAGAACTCAGTGTGCAAAGCTGTGAACATTGGCTCCATTTTGGGCAAGTCTGCTGCAGACCTTCTCTTTCTCCCCACCTCTCTTTTTTTCCTCTTTTATTGACGGATGCCAGATTTAAAGGTTACTGGCTGCAGGGAACCCCCACCCCCTGCATACAAACAGACACACCTCCCCTAAAAACTCAGGTGCTAACTGTATTTTAAGTATTTACCATACAGTGAGAGCATGAATAAGATTCTGATTACAATTTTGTCATAGTTGCTCTGACTTATTTTCACGTGTTATAACAAAGAAGAAAGATTGGCAAGTTTCAGTGAGATGTTCATGTTGTTCAAATGTAACTCTCAGTACTTGGATTGGGGATGGACAATGACATCACAGGTTCATATTCATTGGAGGCACAGGTACATATTTATTCTAAAAATCAGGCCACTTACAGACTTACGTGAAATCGTTGCTGCACAGTACACATGAGCTTGAGCCTAATGAGACAAAAGAATGACTGACAAAACTGTTATATACATCACCGAGCAGTACTCTTTACCCTGTGAACTTTGTCCAGCTCCAAGAGACGTACTAGAAAGCAGAAAATCAAACAACTGGTGACGCAGTGGAAGATCACATAAACTACGCCAAGCATACTGTTTACAGTCCTTGTGTTTTGTTGTCCACAACCTGACTACTCAGAACTTTGATCATACTGGTGACAGCTAAATCACATCACACTTGTGTATATGCAAAATAAAGATATGAAGATCTTCTTGGGGTATTAAAAACAGGACAACAAAACATTGATGAAAAATTGTGGGGGGGTTTCAGTGTGGTAGGCTCAGGGAGTCAGAACAAAAGAAAGTAACAAATGAGAAATGTGAGGCGGCCTGCAGAAATGAGACATACATAAATCCTTGTTTCTGTTATTGAACGCAAAGAGGGAGACATTTACAAGGGCCCATGTCATGAACATACTGTATGTGACATGGAAGATAGCATAGTCTGAAGAAATGAAAGCATTTGGTTGATAGGAGATCCTGAGCTTTAGGCCCAGCTCTGCCATTGACTTGTTTTGTTCAGTTCACCATTGCTTCAGTTTCCCCATCTGTAACATGAGAATAATGATGATTTTTGATTTTTATAAAATATTTTGAGATCTATGGACACAAAGTCCTATATCAGCATTAAGCATTATTTATTATAAAGTCAGGAGGATATTACACACTCCTCATATTGCCCATGAAGGCCACATGTACGCTATGATTGGAACCAAGCTAGGTATAACCAGGTTTACACTTGGTTGGTAGGACGATTATAGCATGGATTCTCTGAACAGCAGAAACAAGGATTATAGCTTGGTTTCTCTGACCAGGGAAAAGCGTTTTCTGAAAATTGTTTTATAAAACTACACTAGATTACCTAGGAAACTAATCTCCAGTATTGTCTAGCCTACATGGTTGTCAGAAAACAGTGTTTTCTCTCCTTGATCTGGGAATCTAACTCCTGCTAGCAACAGTGTTGTTTTAAACCCAGTGTTATTTTCATCTGTTTTGATATGCAGGAGGCAGGCAACTCCAAAAATTGGTTTGTTGGTATGTGTTCATTTTGTTTAAGTGACTAGGGGGTAGGGACCATAGGTGCTGGGACTACAGGTGTGGGGATGCTTCCGGATACCCTGGCTTGAAGTGGTATCCATCATATACAGGGTTTACAGTTTGGTTCAATGTCTCTTAGCATCCCCACTATACAAATTGTTCCAGCAACCCTGGTAGGGACATGAGGAATGAAGAGTGGCATATTTATAATGTAGAGGCCATAAAACCAACAATGGCTCTTCTTGATTGGCTCAGGATTTCATAGCCACCATATCAATTGTGGGCCTATTTCCTTCTGCTGCCTTTATACATGTAGGTGGGCACATTCTGGATCTTGTGTTTAGGCTGGATTTTGTGATCAAAGAGGTGAAGACCACACTTTGTTATGGTCAGAGCTTCTTCAGATAGAGATCAGAACTTGCTATTTCTTCCTTCAGGGAAAAGGTCATCAACAGAGAATGATTGATCCAGCTAGGTTTCAGATTTCTCTAAGGGAAAATGTTGTGCATCTGGAGGTTTATTCATAATGCCTAGTAAGATATTATGATAATTTGTTACTCTTAATCATTAATATAGTGGTCACTAAGCTCCAATTATTTTCCCAAGCCTTTCTATGAAGGGACTGGTATTTATTTTCTCTCTCTCTCTTTTTTATTTCCTCATTAAACTGAGATGGTGTATTTAAAAAAATAACAACTGTGTGCCTTGAAACCTTAGTACTGGGAGTATTTTATAAATTGGCCAGAAAAATAAAAATAAATTGATGCCCAGTATCCCTAGACAGAACAACCAGCCCGAAGAAAGTATTTGTCTTGCTATGTATTATTGTGATTAATTAGAGCTTGTGATGTGATAGGATAATAACATCTGTTTTCAGTGGGCACAGAGAGAACTTTAAAACAATAAATTCCTCAGTGCAACAAAAAGAAAGCATGAATAGAGACATAATGCCTTTGCTTAGAGTGGTTGACTACAAGTAATTCTATAACCTCGGTCTCCAAGTTCCATGTAAAAATAAGGTAAGTCTCTCAGTGTAACAAAATTAAAAGTTTGCCAGCACTTCAGAGCCAGGAGCTCTAGAAATCTGATTTGTTCCTAGGAACGTAAAGGATAATCAAAGTAAAAAGTTAGCCCTAGACACAGTATATTCAAAAGAACTTTTTGTTCACAATAAGTTCAGTGATCCCTATTGTATTACAGAAAAATTTACATTTTATTCTAGGAGTCTTAGTAAGAAGAGTGTGACTTCAAAATTGATTTTCTCAGAATAAAAATGTAAGTTGCATATAGACAGGAGAGGTCCTTGAAATTATTTTTAGCACAATGTGCCTAGTGATGAGAAAGAGGTCTGTACCTATGTGTCTCTTCTTTTGTTTCTGTCCCCGAACACTCAATCAGTGAAACACTAAAGTTTGGAAATTCTCTTTTCTTTTTTAAAGAGAAAAACTCTTGCTCATTACATATATATTGAGCTGTACTATTCACTAAAATGTTCAGTTTATGTTAGTGCTGTCAAACGATTAAGAAATTAATTGTGATTAATCACGAGATTAAAAAAACAATCGCAGTTTTAATTGCACTGTTAAACAGTAATATAATACCATTTATTTAAATATTTTGGATGTTTTACTAGATTTTCAAATATATTGATTTCAATTACAACATAGAATACAAAGTGTACAGTGCTCGCTATATATGTTTGCACTGTAAAAAAGATAAACAAAAGAAATAGTATTTTTAAATTAACCTTGTACAAGTACTGTAGTGCAATCTCTTTATCCTGAAAGTGAAACTTAAAAATGTAGAATTATTTGTTTTTTACATAACTGCACTCAAGAATAAAATAATGTAAAACTTTAGAGCCTACAAATCCATTTGTAAGTTGCACTTTCACAATAAAGAGATTGCACTACAGTACTTGTATGAAGTGAATTGAAAAATACAATTTTTTTTTACTGTGCAAATATTTGTAATAAAAATATTAAGTGAGCACTGTATATTTTGTATTCTATGTAGCAATTGAAATCAATATTTGAAAATGTAGAAAAACATCCAAAATATGTATAATAAATTTAAATTGGTATTCTATTAGTTTAACAGTACAATTAAAACTGCAATTAATCACAATTAATTTTTTTAA
This sequence comes from Trachemys scripta elegans, assembly GCF_013100865.1. Lineage (NCBI taxonomy): Eukaryota > Metazoa > Chordata > Testudines > Emydidae > Trachemys > Trachemys scripta. The sequence continues at coordinate 92,747,157 of NC_048304.1, read as the reverse complement.
CCAAGTTAATTTGTTTTGAGTTAATCACTTGCAATTTGCGATTGACAGCTCTACTTTATATACAACCCTAAAAGGTCACCAACTCTAGTGGTAGTAGGGAACAGATCTATGGCAAACCAACAGGACACTCATGTAATGTTTATTTCTAAAAATCTTGCTTCTTTTTACCCACCTGGGTAACCAGATAGTTGGAGCCTTTAGGAAAGAACTTGTTTTCACAGCACAGCCCCTTCCTTCTCAGGACTCTTCAGTACTTTGAAAATAAGTACTTAAAACTGATACTTTTAGAAAGATTAAGCATCTGTTGAGTATTGTATGTGGTTTTAGCCGAGTCTTACAATCAAATTACATGGCTTTTTCAACACCGAAAGTTTAAACAAACCATTGGGGCCATTTAAACACAACCCCATGTTAACATAAGTGCAGAGACATACCTCTCTACTCTGGAGGGAGGAAAACATAAGAGTGCTGCTTATTTTCCTGCTGCACCGGTCACCATTTATGGGATGGTGTAATATGGAGTGAAGTAATAGCCCTGCATCCCCCTCTAGGGCATTGTGTGCACCCTGGAGGAACAGAGAAGGAGCAGCCGCTGCACTTTCCAAAGTACAGATATGCCCAGCTTTTCTGCAGGCCACAAAACTGGAAGGAAGCCTTCTTGTCTCCCCCTTCCACAGCTGTATACAGCATAATCTGATCCTCAGTTTGTTAGATTTTCCTTAATCAGGCAAAACTCATTGAAAACAATGGAAATTTGTCTGATTAAGCATTGAGTAAGGACTACAATAGTTAACTTCAACGTGAATGTAAAGTAATGCAAATCAAAGTGACAACACAGCCAAACTAATGATCTAGCCCTCCTCAAGTCTGCCATAGCTGGTTTCCAAAATGGAGTGAGTAGGAAATGGTTTATCTTAACCATCACTATCATTAAGTTTGCTAGGGTGGTGTCCTCTAAAAATGTTTGCTTTGAAATTGCCAGTTCATCACTAACCAATTTTATGATGAACTCTGTAAGAACACAGATTTTAGTAAGGTCATACCTTTCCCTATATTCAAAAGTTAAAACTTTATTAGCAGGATTTGCTTTGAACCATATTTTACGTGTGTGATGGTTTTTGGAGTACCAGGACTCTGAGTCAGCTTGTTAACCTCCTGCCTCCAGCAAGAGGAAGACTTGTTTGTGCTTAACTCCAGGATATTAGCCACCCAAACCATCTCCTCAGGGCAATGCCAATCCTTACTTGGCCTTGCAGGTTAACAATAGGTGTACTCAGTCCCCAAGCCCCTTTCAAGTGTTCCTCTGTACTGTTTAGCCCCTTATCCACTGAACACTCAGTTATACCAGAGGAACATTATACCCCCCAGCTTGTTCGATTCAACACAGGGTCAGCTTCTTGTATAACACCACAGCACTGAGTTATGTTTATAGTGAAAACAATCACAAATTTACTATCAAAGATTAAGATTTAAGAGCTAGTCAGTAAAAAATGGAAGTGGAAAGTTTACATATAAAACAAAATCATAACACATTCCAGAGGTGTAACTGAACAGGCTAACTTTCTGTGTCAGGAAGTCTCTCTCACCCAAATGTCCTATACAGTGCTTCCAACCAAGGCAGGCTGGGATCCTGTTTTCATGAATGTAATTGCACTGCCTGATTACTTCCTCAGATGCAGGATAAAAGGGTGTCCTTTTGCCTTTCCCTTATATCCCCCAAAGTTCATTGTTTGCCCCCAGAGACAGGGCAAGCCCTTGTCGTTCATTCTCCAGTGTGCTCCTTTCCTCCAAGTCCTGGCTCAGTATGTAAATAAGGCTCCCATTGTGCTAGCTTACAATGTTTAATTTACATTTTGACAGAAAGACTTCCTGTCTGGAAGACACCTGTTTTTCTCTTTGGCTGGTGACAGACTTTAGAACATATTTCTAGCACATGTACACAAATCCTTAAACATACATCTTGCAGTGATTGTGAGGATCACTGACATAGGCTTTTATTAGAGAACTCATATGACATTTATGGATAAATACCACGAAAGTGGTGTGCTAGGTGTAGAGAGATAAGGTGAGTGAGGTAATATCTTTTATTGGAACAACATCTGTTGGTGAGAGAAAAAAAATTATTATGAGTCAAGTAAACCATTTCCTGTCCAGCTCTGTTTATTTAATTAATAAATTTGCCACATTTTATTTCAATAGCAGATGAGGGGAAGCTAATGAGGAGCCAACATTAAGCAGTGAGGGGGTGGATTTGGGGGACTACTTTGACTTCTGAGATTCAAATATGCCTTTGAAGGACAGACAAAGAATTGATATGTCTTATTCTAGGACCTGATCTTGCAAAGACTTATACACCTGCTTAACTTTATGCACTTGACTAGTCCTATTAGCTTCAATGGACGACCCGCCTATGTAAGTCCTCCGAATGGTGGTCGAAGCATGAAGGGGCATACAAATGCTTAGCATATCTGACACAAAAACCTTGCAACGTGGGCTACAACAGTGCCATGTGAATGTCTGTTCTCACTTTCAGGTGACGTAAATAAGAAGCAGGCAGCATTATCTCCCGTAAATGTAAAACTTGTTTGTCTTAGCGATTGGCTGAACAAAGAGTAGGACTGAGTGGATAAGTGCATAAACTTGTAGGCTCTAAAGTTTTACACTTTTTTGAGTGCATTACATAACACAAAATACTACATTTGTAAGTTGCACTTTCATGATAAAGAGATTGCACTGTAGTGTTTGTGAGATGAATTGAAAAATACTATTTCTTTTATCTTTTTTGAAGTGCAAATGTGTAATAAAAATAATAATATAAAATGAGCACTGTACACTTTGTATTCTATGTAGTAATTGAAATCAATATATTTGAAAACATGGAAAAACATCCAAAAATATTTATAATAAATTTAAATTGTTATTGTTATGGTTTAGCAGTGTGATTAAAACTGATTAATTGTGACTACTTTCTTTAATCTAGTTAATTTGTTTTTCATTAATTGCTTGAGTTAACTGCAATTAATTGACAGCCCTAGGATAAAGCTTAATTCAAAACTGTTTCACATATGAAAAAGTGTCTATTCCTCCACACTCTATTAGGCACTTAAATCAGATCTGTTAATCATATTAATGAGTCAGCTGGATCATCTGACATCACACCCTTCTCTTTATCTTAGGACACTTTCTGCATTTTGGAATACTATTTTTTTTTGTTTACAGTTGTGGTTTTTGTTATCTAGACTCATCTATACTTTAATAGCAAGGACCACATCTTACAGACACAGTTTTTCATGGCCCCATTTCTCATATTCAAAACTACTGAGTCTACCACTCTTCATGTGCAATTGTGTAGCACTTCTGTGGCACCTGCAGCAATTTACATGGGGAAAATAATATCAGGAAAGTATTTAATGTACCTTAGCTTTCTATAACGTGCATTAGCAGATGGAATCAAGAAGAAAAGCCAGCACACTAAAGAGCCAACTCTCCATGGACCACATGTGGTCTGATGGTCACCAAATCACAATTCAAGATGCAGTGGTCTGGCTTTTAGTTTAGATACAATATAGTAAGGCAGGGATTCTCAAACTATCATAGTGCTGACTAGATCTTAATCCAGGAATTGTTTTACAGACCCCATCCCTTCCCAACCTGTTATCAGTAGTCCTGTTTATGATTGCACAGCATCCCTATTGCAAGTACAGCAATTGCTCATGTGGTAAAATATCACAAAAGTATGTAGGTACTTTAATCTTCTTTAAAATGGTAAGTGCTCAGTGCATTCCCCCCCAAAAGTACTGTCACCTTTTTATCTTAATCTCGCACTCTCAATTGTATTATTCCTTTCTCCCCTACTCTGCCCTGTTGCATGAGGTTTGCTGTAGCCTAGTCCTCTATTCCCCTGAACATAATTCCCTGGCCATTCATTCTTGCTTCTGATGGTGCGAGAAAGGAGCTGTCTAGTCTTACTGGAGCAAAAACCCCTACTGGAGGCAACTAGTCTCTCTCTCCTTTCTTTCCCACTTCTTCTTTACAAGAGCCTGGAAACCTGTAATAGCAGCTGGATATAGGGAGCCAGCACCAACTGACCCACCAGCACCCTATGAAACAATCAGTAATATATCTGCAGTTTGAAAACCACATTTAGGAAAGAATGAACCAACACCCAGAACATGCTTGTTGTAATGTGTTTCAGTTATGGTGATTTTCAAATACCCAATAGTAGGTACCATGCAGTTCACCTAATTTTATATGCATTTTGTTACGCTAATGCATTTTATCATTTAATAATATTTCATTCAGTAAATGGGTTTTTGCACTGTTTAGAGGCCAGATAAACTATCTGAGTCACCAAAGGATTGCCAAAGACTTGTAGTTAAAGCCAACAAACCGGAAAGGCATGAGGTCACATGCACTGAAGGTCTGAGTAGTCACTGTTGACAATCATGTAACAGCACACACAAAAATAACAAAACAGATCATACATGCAGATACACAACTCTCCATGAAGCACAAAGCATGCACAGAAATCCTGAGTTTATAGACATGCAGAGGCAGTGGACGCATCTTCACAGCACTCTATACCCAAGCCACACATACAGGTTTGTACATATATACGCTACACTTACAGGCGGCAAGTTATATGGGTCCGTGGTGCCCGTGCTTCACCAGTGTTTAGGAACGTGGGCCCCGCTCCACTAATGTTTGGACTTGCCGTTCTTCAGGGGGCCCTGCACTTCAGGGGGATGCAGGGTCCAGGGTGGCCTGGTGCTAGCAGCAGCGAGCAACCTGGTCCCAGCCCACCCTGCTCTGCTCTGCCAGCGTCGCTTGGGGGAGAGGACAGAATCTGAAAAAGACGGGGGTGGAATGGGGGCAGAGAGGGGGCAGGCTGGGGCCAGGTTGCTCGCTGCTGCCAGCACCAGGCCTCACACTAACCCTCAAGGCCACCCTGACCCCCGCAACCCCCTGAATCACAGGCCCCCCAAAGTGCAGGGCTCTGGGTCCAGGGCAGCTTGGCGGTTAGTGGGGGGAGGGGAGGGGCTGGTGCCGGTGTAGCAGCACAAATAGCATCGAGCGACCTGCCCCCAGCCCGCTCCTATTCCACCCCATCCCCCAAGCCTTTCCGGTTTCTGCCTCCTCCTCCCCCGAGCGAAGCCAGGCGGTGACAAGGTGGAGTGGGGCAGGCTGGGGCCAGGTTGCTCGGCGTGATGCCCCCTGCTAACCCTCCAGGCCACCCTGGACCCCCCATCCCCCTGAAGCGCAGGGCCTAGGCAGTTGTTCTGGTCTGTCCTATGGATTGGATGGCTCTGCCTGGACCCCACATCTCCCTGAACTGCAGGGCCCCCCAAAGCACAAGGCCCAGGGCAGTTGCCCCAGACTGGATGGTTCTGCTTGGACCTGTTCTGGGCACCACCAAAATCTATACAAACCTGGCACCCATGCGCTAAACACAATATAGACAAAAATGAACAGGAGTACTTGTGGCACCTTAGAGACTAACAAATTTATTTGAGCATAAGCTTTCGTGGACTACAGCCCACTTCTTCGGCTGCATATGCATATGCACGAAAGCCACGAAAGCTTATGCTCAAATAAATTTGTTAGTCTCTAAGGTGCCACAAGTACTCCTGTTTGTTTTTGCGGATACAGACTAACACGGCTGCTACTCTGAAACAACACAGACAGTAGGCAGCCAGAGAAACATAGCATTGGTGAACAGATCCCATAAGCAAAGCCAGACAAGCAGCACACAGACTAAAGGCAGGCAGCAGGCAACCCCGGACACGCCGCACAGCCCCGAGGTGGCGGGGCTGCGGAGGCGGTGCGGACAGCAAGCACAGACAGGGCCGGGCGCTCATCCCGCCCCGGCACATCCCCAGCCAGGCAGGCCCCCGACCCCGCACCCGAACGCGGTGCCGAACTGTGCGCACACCGGGAACGCGCACGGCAGCGGCGGCTCCGAGCCCGGAACGCTCCGTCCCTGCAGCGGGCGAGAGGCGGCCGCGGGGCGCCTCCATGCTGCTGCCGCTACCACCGCCCCCCTCCGCAGCGGGCCGGACGCCTGCGCCGTGTGCTGCCGGCAGGAGGCCGGGGGCGGGGGCGCCGGCAGCGGCGCCGCATCCAGAGCAGGTTGCGGCGGGGACGGGACCAGCATGAGCTGCGGGCGCTGAGGCTCCGCCGCCCAGCCCGGCCCAACCCAACCCGCCCGCTGCGCGGAGACAAAGGAGCGAGGCCGCCGCCATGGGGGAGCGGCCCCGAGCCCAGCCTGGCGCCCCGCCGGCGGCAGCCGCCCCCTCCGGCTCGCTGCTCAACGGGCTGCTGCACAACGGCTTCCACCCGCCGCCGCTGCTGCGCCAGGAGCCGCCGGTGCCCGGCCACGGCTCCCCGGCCAAGAAATGCAGGCTGCGGAGACGGCTGGACTCGGGCAGACGGAACAGGCCGCGTAAGTCATGCATGCGCCGGGCTCAGGCTTGCGCCGCCCGCTGCCCTCCATACACCCTGCAGCGCTGCCTCGCCAGCTCCCCGCTCCACCGGCGCGGGGAGAAGGGCTTGTTACGCGTGCACCCACAAGCCCTAGCTCACCGACTTCTGTTCCTTTATTGCCTGGCCCCACCGAGGTCCCCAGGCTCCTGTTAGTCTTTTAGGGGAAAAGGGATCCCGTGTGACCTCCTCCTGGAGAACAAGGACTTTGCCTATAAACGAGTCCAAGTCCTCTGTATCTGTTTCACTGTTTGAGGTCAGGGATTTTCTAAGGCCAGCTGCAGGGGTGGAGGGATGCCCATTCTTCCCCCTTTCGCTAGCTTGGTGAATGTACTGAGGAGTTCTGCAGTATGACTGACAGTCGCCCCCCACCCCTCCGGCAAAATCAGTTCATTAAATACCATCTTATTCCAGCCAATAAAACTGGTGTTTTGGGGACACACCTACTGATACCATGTGGGCTGGGTCAGCGATTGACCAATGAGGAGGCTGGAAGGTGGTGGGTTTGTGGATTGGTTTCTAAATTGCTGTGTCTGAAAGCTAAAATGAGAGATTTCCTAAATTACAACTGGCATAAATGTGACCTTGTTAAAAAAGGCTTACAGTTCCGATACCTTGGGATGTAAATTTGTAGTTGATATAGCCTTGGATTATCAGTAGGCGACACCTTGAATCAGTTATTAATTTAGTTGTCTTTGGCATGGTCCTCTGTGACTTAGACATTCCAATGAAGCTCATAATTGCCAAGAACCATTGTAAGTAAATGATATGGACATCTGAATTAAGGTCATTAGTAGACTTGTTAATGTTTTATTGCTGTTTTTTCGTATTTCATTACTAAAAAAAAAGGAAATGCAAATCACTTTTGCATAGGAATAATATTGTACTTGTATATGTTGTCCTGTAAAATGAAGAATAGTTCATCCAGAAATGAAACGTTTGGTTCATCTGCTTTATTGGAAGCATTTTTATTTATACTGCTGATACAATCTGAAATTTGAATGTAAAGTGTATTCTTTGTGGTTATTGCCTAGTGTTGTTGTTGTTGTTGTTTTTTTATTTTTTTTAAGGACTGGTAAATTAACTACCCACTTAACATATTTCTTTTAAAGCTGGAAGTCCAAATGTATTCAAAATATTTGTACTATTTATGTGTTTCTTGATTACTGATAACATACTCTATTTTCTTAGTAATGGATGACTTTTAATACCTAGGTTCAATTATGAAAGAAAGCTATTTAATTCAAAAACTTTATATGTAAATCCAATTGTGAATTGACATTAGGGAACAAACCGCTCTACTGTTTGCTGCATGCTTGCTGTAGTGGTTGGAACTGAGATTTATTGACCTCATTCACTTTCTACTTTGTGTAGGGTTTTAAAGTTCAGCATATTCTGAGCAAGTAATCAGAAATAGTTAGAACCATAAATACCCTGTGCCAAAACATAATGAAGTTTAAACTAAGCACAAAATAGTTTGTGTGTAGATTGAGCTAAAATGTGAAAAAAAATATCTAAGATATCTTGGATTTCTTCTGGATTCCATGAGATGTATTGTTTTGATAATAGATGCCTTCTCCAGTGGAATTTTTTGGTGTTTTTGTTGTAAAGTAAAGTTTCTTTCTCACCAAATGTGTAAAAAAGACTTGTTAGGAGATAAAGCTAAACCAACACATTCAAAGATAACTTTGTTCTTCATTTTAATACAGGCTTACTGGACTGGAGTTTGGTTTTTTGGTAGGTTAAAAAACCTGGTAGTTAATAAGGTGCAACAAAAACTTCTTGTTTATATCCTCGGTGGTGGTGGTTCACCTCCTTGACTTGCCCAATGATAGTAGTAGCTTACAGTGAAAAGATTTAAAAACAAGAAAACACCTTCCTTTCAAACTAACTGTAGGAACAGAGCTGTTTTATTGTTAAAAAATAACTTGTTTGTTGAGCTGTAACTTTCATAGCACTACTTATTAAGAACCTTTTTTTCACATAAATGGTTTATTTTAACTTTAATATCTAAATGTCACCACTCAATATCTTTTTTATTATTATTATTATTTGTTTAGTATAAACAGTATGTCTGCATTGAGTAGTCATTTAACCTCTGCAGTAACCTGTATACATTCTACTCTGCATTTGGTAGAAGGAAGAGTTGAATGTGACAGACTAATTCTTGTTTGCAAAATGATTGTGATATCTACTTTAAAAACTATAAGAATAATAATTAAGCCTAGAATGCATATTTGAGGTGCAATTAAACAAAACCACAGACTAGCATACTTCCTTGGTAGTTTTGATTATCTATAATTGTGTCAAAGTTTAAAAATATAATTCTGAGTATTATGAAAAAATCAAAAGGATAAGATTTCTATGGAGTCACATAATCTCTTAAATAAGAGGGAATAAGGCATTTAATTCCTTCAAACCTTTTTCTGAAAGGGACCAGAAGCATGGTAAACAATTCAATAGTAAAGATTATAAAATTATTGACCTGCCATGTCCTACTGAAGACACCAGTTGATGGGGAAACAAACACCCAGTAGACTCAGTTCAGGCTCAAGGCAGTAGATGAATTTCTTTAATAACATCTGCAAATTTGGAATTTCTACAGCTGTCTTGTACATAAGTATATTTACAGCTATGTATTACACTTCCAGGAGAATAGTATATTGTAGCACTTATTTTAACATGTTTTATATTGTTCACCAGAGAGCAAAGGTATAGAAAATAGTGTAGCATTGACAGGATCTGAGTAGAGCACAACCATGAACAATCCTGTTTTTCTGGTTTTGTATGATGTTTAACATTGGTGCTTGGAGATGTTTATGTGTGTTAAAGGGCACATTGCAAAATGCATGTGGTAAATGCACTAAGTCTTTTAGTATTGATCACTGTTCTTGTCAATTTTCTTTCACAATGTGCAAAGCATTTCCTAGTATACCAACAAGAAAAAGTTGTCAAACTGAAGGTATAATTGCATTCTAAATCCACCTAAGTGAGACATTTATTATGGTTGGTATGGTGTCTGCCAGAACATGACAGACAGGAATAAAGACTGGAAATACAGGATTTTAGGAGGGGAACATTCTCACTTGAAACTAAAACTGTTTGCTAGTGAGGATATGGTATCTACTTTTGTGAAGCTCTTGAATTGATTCTATTATTGTTTGGGGATTCCCTCCCAGCCACTCCAAAAGGATAGTTTTATTTTAACTTGCACTGAATGATTTGTTGGTGACCTATTGTATGATTTTTTTTTTTTTGATCACTTGTGCATATATGTAGCTAGCTTAGGCCCTAACCTCACAGCTCTTTACAGAAAGGTTTCATTTACATGGAATAACCATGTTAAGTTTTTGCAACTATTTTAGAGCATCCACGTGATGAGCCTGTTCAGATGTGCTTTGCAGTGCAAGGAATTATGATATCCAGAAAGACAAAATGATGATGATGATCAGGGATAGTCTTCATAGCTAACTTTCTGTGTCGTTCCCCATCAAATAGTGGTGTAGCCACATAGGTCGCCTAGTGTACACCTCAGCTAGCTAAATCATGCTTCAAGGTGTTATCCTGCATACGCTAGGAAAAAGGTCAAATTAGGTCAAGGTTAACCAGCATGTGCTAAGCTTAACCACTTCTAGTCAAGACAGACCTTTTAAGGGTACTGATCAGAAACACTACCTGAAAATCAATTGGCAACTACTCTGTGTCACAGAGAATGTGCGCTCCTGGAAAGCAGCATTACTTAATAGGAGAGGACCTGCAATATGCACTAGTTGTAATTTCTAAATGTTTCAAGCTGTAGCGTCATATAGCATATATTGCTTTTGAGCCAACTTGTAGTTAGATTGTTGCAATCATTCACATACAAGGTACACATGCACACAGCATAGATTTATATAGCACTTTTACTCCCAAATGCTTTGCTGCCTGAAAAACACAGGGCTTATTCACCCACAGTGACATGCAGGCATCTGTAGGATGGAAAGTTGCAACTATGTCCTTTGCCAGCAATACTATATAAGTTTGTTTGTCTCCAACTGAAACTGCAGGGAGAACTTAAAGTAAGCAGGACCGAATTATTCACTGGATGTCACTCAAGACATTAGCGCTCCATCCTTTAAACCAAAATGCTATGGATTTTCTAATGATCAGGGTTTCTTTTCTACATCTCATCGGAAGAAAACACCTCTGGCAGTACAGTGTCCCCTAACAGCATGCTGAAGAATTGTTTCAATACTCAGAGGAAAGAGTGCTGTCTAGCAAATAAGTGTGGCTGTAAGCAAACGCAAAGCAAGTGGTGCTTTGGGGCTCTGCATCCTGTGAGATGAAAAGATGCCATATCTCCTTCTGCAGAAGTAGAATCGCACATACTCATGCATTTCTGCAATAAGACTGGAAAGCTAGAGAAATCATGACCTGGCTTGATCCTCCTCACTTTCAGAAGCTTGCCCAATCACAAATCCTAAGACTGGGCCTCCTATTAAATCATCATCACTTCTTGCAGCATCTGTGTTTTCCATGGAGGTACCTTGCTCAAAAATGACCCAGTCTGATTCTGCTTATCTTTTAAAATTACATTTTTAGGTAATCAGTCTACAGTATGTTTGGAGTAACACACCCAAATAAACATACCCGTCCTCACATTTATGTGACTAGGCGATCATACTAAACATCTGTATGTGTTTTCCCCCCGATAGGCAGTATAGGCACTCAATAAGCACTTACCAGGTTAGTGTCATTTTGTTTATTCTAAGATTATGTAACAGGATGGACTCGGTGTAGTTCTTCAATGAGCCCTGGACACTCTGAACTAAGTAGCATTTGAGATGCCTACTACCCACACACAGCAGAAATAGGATGTAAGGTTGGGGTCCTGGTGACAGATAAGCAGGTAGGCTTTACTTGACACAAAGCAAAAACAAATACTTAACTTTGATTCAGTAATTGTTTTAAATTTAAGCATTTATGCAGTGCTCAAGAAATAATCAGTAAAATAAAAATGATTATTGCATCTAGATTCTTCGTAAGACCCAAGGCAGATATTTTACAGGAAGCATCTGGCAGAAATGAGGAAGATGCCATCCACCTTTATTTTCTCCAGTTGATGAGGAAGTAGTAGTTAGTAGTAAGCAGTAGTTAAATCTCACACAGCTACACTAGAAGCGCTCTATGCCAGTGGGAGAGTGCTCTCCTGTCGGCATAATAAAACCATCTCCACAAGAGGTGGTAACTATGTTGGCGGGAGAAGCTCTCCCACCAACATAGTGCTGTCCATGCCAGTGTTTAAGTGGTGTAACTTACGTTGCCCGGTTATTTACAGGGTTATTTACCCCCCTGAGAGACATAAGTTATACTGATATAAGTGGCATCTTCAATGCAAAAAGCCAAATGGGAACCAGATTATGTAACGTTCACTGGATAATCACACTTTTTAAGACAATCCCTTTTGTGTCCTATTGTTGCTGTGAGACCATTTAAGAGGTTACAGTTGCTCCGAGAGCTATGACAGAACCAATGTGGGATAAATTCTCCCAAGTGCCAGGTTTTAGCTGTATGTCTATTCTATAAAGTCAGTAGGAACCTTGAGGTCCCCTGCCCAAAATTCTGAGTACATGCTACTCCAGAGCCATCCTTCTATATTTGAGGGTTTCTTAACAAGACACCAGCTGGGTGTAAGTGTAAAAGAAGCCACTTAAGAAAGCCATACTACCAGGGCCGGCTCCACCATTTTTGCCGCTCCAAGCGAAAAAACAAAACAAAACGCCCGAACTTGCAATACTTCTAGCTGGAAATAATTTGAAAAATGTGAAAAGTACTTTTGTGTTCTCGGTACTCTATCTAGTGAGTCTGATTGAGTTTCTGTTCCTAAGGAACATATATTTTGAAGTTCTATTTTGTACTCTTGACAACTGCTAAATAAAATGCAAAAAAGTATTTCTATATTTAACTGCATGGTTTTATCATTTCATAATTCTGTACAGTAATGTTTATATGGGCTCAAGCAAATATGGATACTGGATAAGATGTACTATATTACCCCGTGTTGACAGATTTCAGAGTGGTAGCCGTGTTAGTCTGTATCAGCAAAAATAACGAGGAGTCCTTGTGGCACCTTAGAGACCAACAAATTTATTTGGGCATAAGCTTGCCCAAATAAATTTGTTAGTCTCTAAGGTACCACAAGGATTCCTCGTTATATTACCCATGAGTGAACCTTTCCCCCAGATACACACCAGCTGCTGGGCTATCAGATTACTTAATTATGTAATCTTTTAGATACCTTCTGTTTGCTTAGTCGCATGCTTTTGCTTTGAAATGTCAAAGAATACTGGATGGATTTTTATATACAGGTAACAATCAAATAAGTTCTTGACTCAGTATCTAGCATTACCGTTATACATTTAAAAACTATATGTTAATGTTCACAGGGGGACAAACAAATTTATCTAAGTGTGCACACCAGTTCTGCACCAGATTGCTGTTCTGTTCTAATATTTTTACTCCATTCTCTTAGGTGTTTATGACTCATTGTAGGGCTTTCTATGTCAATGCTATGCTTTCTAGGACTGCATTTCACTTTATTTATGTATCTTTTTGTAACCTACTGCAATGCAGACCTGTAGCAGAGTTGTCTCCTCTCACTCTTCTCCCAAGGAATGTATATTTGGTGATGAGATTCTTTAGGAATGGATTTCCCTCTGCTCAGCAGAGTCAATTAGCAGTTTAACTATTCTCATCATGCAGTTTTGTTTAGCTAAGGATAATCCCATTTTTGATAGTTTAAAGAGTATAATGCTCTTACAGGGAATTCAGTGACTTCCTTATTTCTTGTATAATAAATCACACATATCCAAAATATTGTAGCAGTACTTCTTAGCAAATAGATGTCAGCATTTGCACTGTAAGTAATTTTTCAATTTTTGATAACTCAGTCACTTAATTTAAATTCTGGAGCGCCTGTGACACACAGGTTTAAATAATTAATCCATTCATATTTAGTTTAGGGACAGGTGTCAAAATATTGAAATTAAAAGTTGTCTACACTTGTATTTTTCTTCATACTTCCCATTAGTGGTTGCATCAGTGGGAACATTACTATAAATTGGTTGTAGTCATTGGAACCACTAAGTTGTGTAAACCTGCATGTGTAGAAGAGACAGTAGATAAAATGCCAGCTGTCTGTCTGCCTTAGCGCTCCTACTTATTGGTACCACTGATGTAGTGCTACTGTAAGAATTTGAAGAAATATGCAGGCATAGTTTTGGCAACATAGTTTTTTGCCTCACTTTCAGATTTTTTTAAAATTAACAATACCAGTAAAAGAGCACAGTTTTGAAACAACAACAACAAAAATAAAAAAGTTAATTTAATTGGTAAATCCTTTATTCAGAATGCAGAGATGCTGATTATGCTGCCCTTTTACACTGCACGTTATTACTTATTAGTGTCAAAGTTGATGGATTTTAATGGGAGTTTTCAGACTCGAATTTGGTGTGTTCCCTATTGTAGTCTGTTACACAGTCACTGTGCTTCTATCTCTCCACCAGACAACCAGTGCTAGACTCTGCAAAGGAAACCGTAAAGCTGTGCTTTTGCACTATTGAAATATCAGTGGCTATGGTGTTTAAAAAAAAAATCACACTTAAGTTTTTACTCTGCCCCAGTGTTGCAGGGAAACTGCTCATGTTCAGGGACAAACATTTGTTGGTTTTCTTCTACGGGTGTTAGCCTGGCCCATAGCAGAGGGAAAAGAGGAGTGAGGTACATGGAGAGAAATAAAACCAATGACCTAATAAAAGAGAGACATAGTCCCATTTGGGCTTTTTTTAAAGTGGGTAGGCTACATAATTATTGCCCCTGTATTATATAAATCCTGCCATATGTTGATAATCCCGTTGACTACAATATTTGTTCACCTCAAATAGTACAGTTTTTTTCATTCTACCTGTTAATGATTCTGTGGAGTTTCCAGAAACTGACATGATGTTGGGACACCTCATCACATGCACAACGCTAGTCATGCATGAAAATCTTGTCACTGGTTTCTTTATTTACTATTTGTTTCAAAGCTCTTGTGCACCTGATGAGTGCGTCTTTCAGCTTTGGTATCAAGTGAGTGTGTTGCCCCTGCCAATCTGCAGAGTGCTGACTTCTTCATTGGTCCCAGTGCTGATGCTACGAGCTTCCTCACCAATAACTGAGGACTTGTGGCACATCAGGACCTCCTTAGACAATTGGCTTCAGCCTTAGGTGTATAGGCTCTGGCCTTGGCTACACTGGCGCTGTACAGCGCTGCAACTTGCTGCACTCAGGGGTGTGAAAACGCCTCCCCCTCCCCGAGCGCAGCGAGTGCAGCACTGTAAAGCGCCAGTGTAATCAGCGCCTGCAGCACTGCACGCTTGCTCGCAGCACTGCAGGCTATTCCCCTCGGAGAGGTGGAGTACATACAGTGCTGCGAGAGCTCTCTCTCGCAGCGCTGGTAGCGCGACTACACTCATGCTTCACAGCGCTGCCACGTCAGCGCTGTAAATTCCCAAGTGTAGCCAAGGCCTTAATTTGTGCAGGAGAAAACACGTAAGCTAGTGGACATTCTTCAGTCCTTGATCTCAGGGAGCCAATGAGAGGTCACATCAAGGGAGGTACAAGTCCATGCTTGAGGGCAAAGACATTGGATCTCATGGGCAGGAAAACTTATTTGACTGCCTCCTTACAAATGCAAACTGCAAACCAGCAGACATTGCTATCCAAATAAAATAATGTGACCTGGGACTCCGTAGCCAAGTTCAGCCAAGTTTATGGACAAGTTACCCAAATCCTCTACAGAGGAGTTCAAGGCATTTGTTGTGGAGTTTGGTTGCAAAGATTTATTTGTAATCGGCCCTGCACGTAGCTGATATGGTTGCCGGAGTTATGGCTTTAGTGGTCACTATGAGCATCGTAGTTGCAGAATTCAGGAGTAGCAGCAGCTAGCCAACAGTGTGTGGATGACCTACATTTCAATAGTCAACTTCTATTCTCAGGCAAAATGGATGAGACTTTACATTCTTTTAAGGACTCTCCAAGCAAATCTGTGCTCTTTGGAAATTTATACTCCAGCAACAAGGATGCATAATTTTGGCAGTTAGCAGCAGTACTGCCCTCAACCATATTTTAGGCAGACACCTTACCAACTGAGACAAGACTACTCCAGAAAGGGGAATACGTTTCAGAGGAGGAGATCTTCAGGGTCTAGTTTTACCCAGCCACTCTGTCCCCCTTCCACCGTCATCCAGGCAGCCTATTTGCCTTGCATATCGAGAGCAGCAGACCAGTTGTGAACATCTCAACCTCATCATCTCAGTTTGGGGACAGGCTTTTTCACTTCTGCAGTGCTTGGGAAGCAATAATGACTGACAGATGGGTCCTTAGCAGTCTTGGATTGGGGTACTCCATTCCATTTTTGTCTTCCCCTCCATCCCGTACCTTTTCAGGGACCCTTCTTATGAGTCAGTGCTTCTTCAGCAGATTCAGACTCTGTGCACTGGGAGCTATACAGGAGATTCCTCATCAGCATGGTGGAAAGGGATGCTACTCCAGCTGTTTCCTGATCTCCAAGTCCAAGGAAGGAATAAGACCTATTCTCGATTGCTGCAGTCCCACCAGGTATATCAAATATGTGAGATCCCACATGGTTACCCTGGCTACTATTATTTCTGCACTGAATCACAACAACCAGTTTGCTGTTCTCAATCTCCAAGATGCTTATTTTCACATGTCAGTCTTCCCAGATCTCAGGAAGTTCCTGAGATTCCTTGTCGCAAGCCAACACTACCAAGACAAAGTTCTTCCTTTTGGCCTGTCTTCAGTCCCACATGTCTTTACCACATACATGATGGTGGGTAGCGGCCTATCTCAGAAGAAGGGGCCTTCATGTCTTCCCATTCTTGAATGATTGGTTAGTAAGAAGCAGATCCAGGAAGTGAGTCCTTAGTCATGTCCAATTCACATTGGACCTTTTCAATCAACTGGGGATGATCCTGCACAAAGAAAAATCAACTCTAACCTAGGGCTGGTGCGTGATGTAAAAAAAAAAATTAATCGCGCAGTTAAAAAAAACTGTTTTGTTTTTGAGTACAGTTATGTAATAAAAAAAATCTACATTTGTAAGTTTCACTTTCATGCTAAAGAGAATGCACTTCAGTACTTCTATGAGATGAATTGAAAAATACTATTTCTTTATCATTTTTACAGTGCAAATATTTGTAATAAAAATAATAAAGTGAGCACTGTACACTTTGTATTCTGTGTTGTAATTTAAATCAATATATTTGAAAATGTACAAAACATCCAAAAATATTTAATAAATTTCAATTGGTATTCTATTGGTTAATAGTGCAATTAATAGTGATTAATTTTTTTGAGTTAATCGCATGAGTTAACTGTGATTAATCGACAGCCCTACTCTAAACCCAACCCAAAAATTCAAGTTCATTGGGGCTCTATAAATTCAAGGGCCTTTCTCCCATGTAAACAATTCCAGGCAGTTCAGCACCTATGTCTGGACCTCCAATCGCATCCTTCCACAACAGCCTGTGAAGGCATACGGTTACTAGGCCATATGGCTGTATGTATTTACATAGTATAGCGTGCGAGGCTGCATCTTCATACCCATCAGCAATGGCTGAGGTTAGTCTATCATCCAAGTTGCCAGTCATTGGACAGTCCTATATGAGTGCCCCCAGAAACACTGGACTCTGTGCAATGGTGGATGGAGCAGTGTAAGGAATGTTGGGGGAAGAGGGGGAGGGTCCCTTTGTCTGTCCTCTACCAATAAGAACATTAGTTACTGATGCCTACTCAATAGATTGGGGGGAGAGCATCAATGTTAATTAATGATTCAGGGCTTGTGGGTGGAACAGGAAGCAACTGGTCATGTCAATGTGCTGGAACTTCAGGCAATATACAACACCTTCTAGGACCATATTTAAGGAGCAGCAGTGCATGTACTCCAGGATAGTACTACAGCAATGTGTTATGTGAACAACAGGGAGGAGCCCGGTACAGCCAGCTTGGTCATAAAAAAATGAAAATTTGGCACTTCTGCATAGTGTGTTGAGGTCCATTTTCTGAGAATGGGGTGGCATCCCTTCTTCGATCAACTTATTTATGGCAAAGGACAACAGAAAGTGTCGTCAATTCTGTTCCTGAGCAGAAGTCAGCCTGGAGTCCATTTTCGACGTGTTCCATCTGAATTGTGAAGAGAGCCTGATGTATGCCTTCCCTCATCTCTCTCCCCATATTCAGGGAGGAGTGGCAATGCTCGGAAATGGTTAGGGAAATTCTGCTTAGTTGTAGAAAACCAGCTACAAGATCCATCTATTTGTCTACAACATGAAAATGATTTTTGATTTGGGCAACATCCGAGCAAATTCAGCCCACGTCAACTTGGATTCAGGACATTTTGGACTATTTGTTGCATTTGAAATCTTTGGTCCTTGCTCTTAGGTCCCTGAAGGTTCATTTGGCTGCGATCTCAGCTTTACATCATCCCATCCAAGGAAAGTCTGTATTCTAAAACTCCCTATAATGATTTTCAAAGGTATTATTCACCTTTCTCCTCCAGTGAAGGAAATGGTCCTCTTGTGAGACCTTAATATGGTGCTGGCGGTGCTAATGGGTCTGCTTTTTGACCCAATAGCAACATGCTCATAGCTTGTCTGCTGGGAGAGGAGCACCATTCTTGTGGCTATAACATCTGCAAGAAGAGTCAGTGAGATATAAGCCTTAATGGCAGATCCTCCGTATGCTCAGTTCTTCAAGAATAAGGTGGTTTTAAGATCACATCCAACATTTTTGTTCCAAACGGTGTCTCAGTTTCATCTTAATCAGGTTATTTTTTTACCTCACAGTTAGGGTCCTACTAAATTCACGGTCCATTTTGATCAGTTTCACGGTCATAAGATTTTAAAAATTGTAAATTTCATGATTGCAGCTATTTAAATCTGAAATTTCACTGTTGTAATTGTAGGGATCCTGACCCAAAAAGGAGTTATGGGGAGGGGGGAGGGACGTTGCAAACTTATTGTAGGAGGTGTTGTGGTACTGCTACCCTTGCTTCTGAACTGCTGCTGGCAGCAGCACTGCCTTCAGAGTTGGGCAGCTGGAGAGCGGCGGCTTTTGGCCAGGATCCTAGTTCTGAAGGTAGAGGTGCCATCAGCAGCAGTGCAGAGGGATGGCATGGTATGGTATTGCCATCCTTACTTCTGTGCTGCTGCCTTCAGAGCTGGGCGCCTGGCCAACAGCCACCATTCGCTGGCCACCCAGCTCTGAAGGCAGCACAGAAGTAAGAGTGGCAATACCGCAACGCCCCTAAAATAACCTTGTGACCCCCCTGCAACTCCCTTTGGTGTCAGGATCCCCAGTTTGAGAAATGCTGGTCTCCCCCCGTGAAATCCCTATAGCAGTGGTTCCCAAACTTTAACAGCCTGTGAACCCCTTTCACTAAAATGTCAAGTCTTGCGAACTCCGTCCTAAAAATAAATATTTCTAGGGATTTTCTCCTTTATCTGAGTATAAATTATAAAAGCAGTGATCTTGGAAATATAAAATTTGTTTTTAGGACCTGCTTATTACACACTATTTATTATTAATTATTATTTATCATTACAGTATTTTTATTACATTATGAAAACACTCTTCCAAGATCTCACTTTCGTAGCTTGTATCACTTTGAATAAGCCTGTTATAAGACAAGGCTCCTATGTTTCATCAAGGAGTATCAGATGTGAAACAGCATGAAGGTATTTAAGAAGACAACTCAGAGTGTTCCTCCTACACAAGCATTCAGGTCTTGAGCAGTCCAGGAAAACAACACACATTACAACAAAGCTTAAACTTGTTCTTCATAATAATTTTAAAAACAATACTAGCTGCCTATTTAATTTTAAAAACAGCAGAAAATATCCACCTTTTCATTTTTTATAAGGAGTCTTGAAGTTTAAATCTCCTCAGTGTGATAGATATGCTTGCTTTGATCTGCTTAGCTCTTGGAAGTCAAGGGGCTCTGGGCTGCTGGCCCTGTGCTGCCTGGGATCCCTAGCACATTAGGGAACTTTTTCCTGAGAACTCCCTGTAACATTTCGGGAACCCCCAAGGGTTCATGAACTCAATTTGGGAACCACTGCCCTATAGTATAGGGTAAAAGCACACACAAGACCAGATTTCACAGGGGGAGACCCGATTTCACAGTCCGTGACGTGTTTTTCATGGCCATGGATTTGGTAGGGCCCAACTTACAAATAGGCTGCTCTGCCAAATTGGCTGCCTGCTGTATGTAACGATTAATGTTTTTCCTACTGTTGATCAAGCGAAACCTTTGTCACACTTGGCCCATGGTGCATGATGGAGGTGAAGGGAAGATATGCTGCAGTCTGAATAGTAGTATTTTCAATGCATACAGATCATGAGGAAAAATAGTACACAGAATCTATGTCCGGAAACTGGGGTTTGGTTTGAGGGATGGGCTCATGAGCTTTTAAGCAATAAAATAAAGTATCACTAATTCTTTTATTTTCTGATGATGTCTCGAGATCTTGGAGTTAAAACTACAGTGCTGGTGTTTTCTTCCTCTTTTGTCAAGAAGAAAATGTGCCATGCCAATGTAGTTACTTAGCAAATTTGAAGCAGCTGGCCAGTCTAGGCATCTTAATTTCAGCACTTTTATTGATGTCAAAGATGGAAAGGCAGACACTATTTCTGGAGAGCTTGTTTCCCAATAAAAGAGCAGAGTAGGACAAGGGGGAGAGGAAAGGGAATATAGCTGTCATGCACTGCCAGCATGACTCTCAACTTCACTCTCCTGTTCTTTTTTCATTTCCCCCCAATCCATTTTAATTCGCTATGCTAGGATTCAAAGTAGATGAAATCCAATAAGCATCCTGTTTGAAGATGTGGTGATCTCTAGTGCCAAGTAAGATGGATGTTTTCAGTAATATATTAATAATATCTGATTATATTTCTCTGAAGAAAAATGTTTGAGGAAGTGCCCAGAGGCTTGTTTTTCAGTTTCTCTGAAATTTTGTTTTAACTCTGAGGTTTCAGGAATGAACTCTGATCATGTCCAGTAACTGTAATTGGTAGGTGCAAGTGTCCAGCAGTCCTTAGGATCAGGCTCTGATCTTGTAAACTTTGCTAATTTGAATTTCAGTTCTGTAGATACTCTAAGTAATATGATTAAACTGAGATATTTATAGCACCGCTCTCTTTTTTCCCCCTTTCCTAGCATTTCCGTGGTTCGGAATGGATATTGGTGGAACATTGGTTAAACTGGTCTACTTTGAACCAAAAGACATTACAGCGGAAGAGGAACAGGAGGAAGTAGAAAACCTGAAAAGCATTAGGAAATACTTGACTTCCAATACAGCCTATGGTAAAACTGGCATTCGCGATGTCCATCTTGAACTGAAAAACTTGACCATGTGTGGACGCAAAGGGAATTTGCACTTCATCCGCTTTCCCACTTGTGCCATGCATAGGTTCATACAGATGGGTAGTGAAAAGAACTTCTCCAGCCTGCACACTACACTTTGTGCCACGGGAGGCGGGGCTTACAAGTTTGAAGAGGACTTCAGAACGGTATGTGGGAAATGCACATAATCTCACTAAGGAGCATCTATCTGTGAGTCCTTCTCCAAAACCAAATATGAGAGAATCTTTCCATTAACTAAAGTTTTCAATAAAATTACCTCTTTGTCACTCCTAGATGGTTACTTTTTTAACTTAAAGAATTGCTAATTGGGAACTATTTAGAACAATACTTCCTTAGGGTGAGAAACTTAGTGGATTGATTTTAAATAAGCAAGCAGACTCTGATTTAAATAATCAATTATAATCCTGTTTTTCATTTGTACTTTTTAGTTATTTTTTTTTAGTTATTGAAGAGAGGTTGATTCTCTTTGGTTGGTAATCATTAAAACATGTCACCAATTTGCAACTATGTATAGCCTTTAACACTGAATTTGGTATTTTTCTTGCTAACCAGGGGGATTTATTTAAGCAAATACATTTCTTATTTACTAAATGATGATTAATTCTTTTGCTTGTGACTTATTTCAAGGTCTGTTTGGATAGAAATTTTAATTCAATTAAAAATGCACCCGAAGCATTTTAAAATTATTATTTAATGAGTTAAATAAGGCTACTGTAGATTTGCTGGATACATTAGAAAAAATAAATTTCTCAAAACATGTTTTGCATTTAAAACCAGGTGATTTATTACACAAAGGAAATATCTGTTGTTAATGAATTGAACTAATTGTTTCTGGTCACCATGTCCTTCAGGAGTTTAGAATTAGATCTCATCATCACACCTAGTTTTCATTCTTAGATTGGAAGAGGAAAACAAGCTTTCCTCCTTTTTTCAAATCCCAGTCAGCTTCTTAACTTTGAATGAACTATAGTCATTGATTTGAAGTAGCTGAATAAACTTAAATGAATAAAATATTCTCTCTCTCTCTCTCTCTCTCTGAAAAAGGCTGCCAAAAGCTGTTAGCACTGCAACAGACGCTAGTTCCAGGTCATTAGCCAGTGCAAACAAATACGACTTAACTTTATTTAAATTAATTTAAATGATTTTAATAGACTATAGTAAGTTTAGGCCTTTAACAAATATCATAACTTCAAATTAAATTTTAAATGAGTTTATTTTTAAAAAGAAAAATATGTTTAAATTTTAAAAATCTGATTTTTTTTTAAATAATTGATTTTTGTCCAACCTGATGAGAAAAGGGGGAGGAAATATTTCTGTCCTACTCTACCCTTTTGCAGTCTCTCGATGATGGATCCATTTGTTTTGCTCTCCAGTGAACGGTACTGTGAGTCCAATCATGGTCATCACATACAGCTCATAAGATTAATATGTCTCAAATTCCTAAAACTTACAGGTGCTCATCTTGTGTTCTGGGCACTTATCCCATACGCTAAAATTACTAAATAAGCAAAGGACTTCCCATTAATATGTTCATCTTGGCCCACTCTCTTCTCATCAGCCTTACACAAGAAAAAAAAAAAAAAAAAAGATGGCCTTTGCAGCCTCCAGGGAAAGCTAAAAAAATGTGGCTTCTGACAGCTTGAGTGGGTGGGGGAAGTGAGTTTCAAATCAGAAGACCCATCCTAGAGAAGGCCCTGCCAGCAGCTCTCTGTCATTTGTATTGAGGGAGCTCCAGTGCCCCTGCTGATCTCAGCTGCAACCCTCTGTCACAGGGGGAGAGCAATTAGGTCCTAAACCAATGAGAGCTTGATAAATTAAAATCAGCACTTTGAATTCCATCCAGAAGCTTGTTAGAAGCCATGGCATCCCCCAGAACACAGATCTGAAGAACTGCCAATGTGTAACGTCACTTAGTGCAGAATGCTGCAGCCTGGCTTATTCAGCTTTTGAATCATCCTGAGTTGTCTCCATCTGTACAGTACACTGTGGCAGTCTATTTTGAGCATGGATAATAGTGGCAAGGTCTACATCAGAGAGAAAAGGTTGCACAGTGGCTTATTTTGTCATGGACCACAGTTTAAGAATCTGTGTCCTGAAGCATTGAAATGTCATTCTCTGAGTTTCTTGCACACTTGATACTTTTACATGCACACTGTAATGAATTGTAATGTATAACCTAACTATAGGGATGTATATAGCAAAAATTTAGATGCATCCTTTCATAGAAACAGTGTTTAATCTGATTGCATGCATGTAAATCCATGGAGCAATGTATAATGGTAAATTGCTTTGTTTAACCTCTGTAGCCTACTTTTGTATTTTTTCCCCTTGTAACATTCATTTTTGTATTTCATAACAGTATTTCTAAATATCCATGAATTGTACTATCTAGTTTCCTTCAGGATTGCATAGCTCTAGCAGGAAAGTGTCTGCCCTATTATTGCAAAACAACACTTTCATATCCAAGCAGTAGTGTGACTTTTAGTATTGCTGCTGCTTTCTTTTATTCCCCAAAGAATCATTACTTCTTGCCTGTTTGAGAATCGGGTTCCAAATCTCCCTTCTAGCTTTAAATATTTTCCTCAGATTTGATCTCAAATACCTTATTCCTTCCTATTCTCTCCATTTCTCAAATATTAACTTTTCAGTTCCCCATTTCATATCTCTCCACAGTGATTGGTCCTGATGTTCAGCCTACTCCTCCATCAGTTGGAGTAATGGTTGCCACATTCATAAAACTAAACAAGAAGTTGGTGAAGATTTCTTAGAGGGGGGTGATATGTTCTTAATTTCAGGTATAGATGAAGTGGTGAGTGGATACATATTACTATTCTACAGATACAACATTACCACCCCATCCAATCCAGGTGTAGATGTGTAATTAAAACAATAAGTGACTAAATATTACACTGAAAATAAAACGATTCCCTTACCTCAACATCTTCAAAATGTTAGGGGCTAAAACATCATTTTAAAATCAAACTTTATTTTTGTCGAAGTTTATGGGACCACCGGAGAAGTGGTATAGTATAGCTTCTAGGGCCTACAAACACTTTTTCTGCATTATTGGTCCTTGCCATAGTGAGTCTAAGCACTCCCCACTGGCTTCCACAAATCAAAAGGGACAAAGGACTGTGCATGTGATCAGCAAACCTCATCCAGAATCTCTGTCTGCAAAACTGGGTGGCACTCAACTGGCAGAAATTACACACTTGTACCTTCTTCCTCAGACACTCGATTCAGAGGACCAGAAAAACTAGAGCTACACTGAAGAAGGTTGCCTGATTGAAAGCAGTCCAGTACCATCACCAAATATCTCACTGTTTGGAGCTGTTCCAATTCTGAGTTGCAGAGGCAGATTCTTAGAGGTGCTAAGCACCTGCAATTCCAAATAAAGTCAGAGGGAATTGAGTTCTCATCACCTCTGAAAATGAAACCTTTAGTCTCAGAAACAAGGAGGCAGGTAAAAATCTCCTATGCCACAGTCAGCTGGATTGCTTTCTAGCCTCCCTCTCTGATGTACTAGAGGAGCTTGGGTTGTTTAGTCTGACAAAGCGAAGGCTGAGGGGGGATATGATTGCTATCTTTAACTATATTAGAGGGATTAATACGAGGGAGGGAGAAGAATTATTCCAGCTTAGTACTAATGTGGATACGAGAACGAATGGATATAAACTGGCCGTGGGGAGGTTCAGGCTTGAAATTAGACGAAGGTTTCTGACCGTCAGAGGGGTGAAATATTGGAACGGCCTTCCGAGGGAAACGGTGGGGGCGACGGACCTGTCTGGTTTTAAGATTAAGTTAGATAAATTTATGGAGGGAATGGTTTAATGGTAAAACATAGTAGTCAAGGAAAACCAAGAAATGGTAGGTAAATTGTATAATGGCTGACAGGGGTCAGGCTGGAGACTCTTGCCTATATGCTCGGGGTCTTACTGATCGCCATATTTGGGGTCGGGAAGGAATTTTCCTCCAGGGCAGATTGGCTGAGCCTCTGGAGGTTTTTCGCCTTCCTCCGCAGCATGGGGCAGGGATCTCTAGCAGGAGGGTTTCTGCCAATTGAAGTCACCTAAAACAGGATTGGGGACTTCAACAGCAGAGTCCAGGGAAGGGGTAGGGACGGTTTTATGGCCTGCAGCATGCAGGGGGTCAGACCAGATGATCATAATGGTCCCTTCTGACCTTAAAGTCTATGAGTCTATGAGTCTATGTAGGCTGTTTGTAAACCCTGGTGACTTAGGACAGTGCAGGAGAAAGGCGTGCCTGAGGCTCATCCCGTTGTCCTGGGCAAAAATGATAATTCCCCAGGCCATTGCTGCAGTGCTTCTGGCATTTGAGCATTTTCCTTGGCGTTCTAGGATCCAGCTGGATCCATTCATCTCTTAAGCCTATTTCTGTGGTTTCACTTATCAGCCAGAGGGCAATATATAATCCTCAGTGAGGAACATGAACAAGAATGAGTTAGTAATATGGCAGAATTTTCAGCTTGGCCTTTTCCCTTCCTTCCTGAATGATTTTACTGGTTGCATTTACTTGCAGGCAGCACTGCTGTTCCTGGGAGCTAGCTGTGCTGGCAGTGTTTCTTTACATAGTTTGTCACTCAGTTATGACCATTTTTCATTGGTCTGTATTAAGTCAATTCTTCATGAGTAATAGGTCACAGGGTAGCTGGATCCTGTGAGTAGACTGGGCCCAGCTCCCTGTTGTCAGTATTTATTAGGCCCAACTGAACCAATTAAAAGTGGGGAGGGCTGTACCTGTAGCGAAAAAGGCCTGTAAGAGGATGGGATGAGGAGGTGTGATTGTGGCAGACTGTGCCTGGGGAGAGAAACCACAGAGGAATAGGTCTAACTCCTGTGGTAGCTTCCTGGAACTACCAGGTGTCTATGGAGGTCGCCCTGGGGGCCAGTGTTCCAGAAGGGAAACAGAATTGGCTGAGAGCAGAGCTGGCTATGAGAAGGGATCTGGTAAGGACTGGCGTGCTGCAAGTGGCAGGATTACCTAAGACCCCACTGGCAGGATAGGCCATGAAATCCTAGGACAAACGGAGAGCTGAGGAACTGTGGGTTTTGGGGTTCTTTGGGTGGGTGGGTGGTCTGTTACACGCTTATGTTTGGACAAATAAACTCACTTAAAGGAGAATGGGTGTGTCAGAGAGTCCTTGTTAAGCGGTGGAGGAGCCCTGCCATTTCACCTATGGTGGAAAGCTGAGGTACTTTGGCCCTGGTAAAAGGGCAAAATTAGGTGGAACTTTGGTGCCCAGTGAAGAGGGGGAAATCAGAGACAGGGTGCTGCAGAGTGACCCTTGGCTGTGAAGGGGTGCTTAGGTGTCAGGCTCCCTATTTCAGGTTATGTCTGTAAAGAGGATATGGGATTCTTTGCTTGCTCACCTGCAGTATAAATCCTTTGAAAATTCTTTACCTTCTTCTGGAATACCCTGTCTATCCAAAATGCATGTTTCTTCCACAATAAAATGCTTTGTAATATAACAAGAAATAACTCATTCTGTCACTTGGCTTATGTTACAGAGAAAGTCTAGATGAAAGACACTTGAGATGTGGGGTGAGAGATGTGCCTCCAAATCTTTGACATTTCTATAAAAAAACTGCCATGTTTCCCTACCATATTTATTTAGCTTGTGAATTATAAATCTGACATCAGAACCACTCCCATTGCAGTTAGTGGCAAAATTCTTATGGATTTCAGTGGGTCTAGATGGGGACCTTGTTCTCTATTCTATAGAGAATCAATCTAAGAAGATATCCCTGGAAGCTTTTTAGGCACTTTACCAAGGTGGGAGTGAGGAAGGTAGTTTCTAATCTTTTAAAAATTGATTTGTAAACACTCTCTTTTAAAACAACCTTAGGCATTTTCAGGCAGATTCAAATTGTCTGTTTCTAGGAGTGTATTGTTAGTCACTGCAATGGAAAGTAATAGGGTTAGACTGATTTCTGACAGATGGTGGATCCTGTCGTCATAAAAGCTTAAATATTTCCGTATTGAATTTAATGAAAACATGTCCATATCAATTATTTCTAGTCATTTTAAGCTGGAATGATACTTTTGTGTGTTCATTACAATTGTGAACAATTATAAATCAATACACTCAAGAGATACGAATTGTCTTGGTGTACATCTGTTAATTTTATAATGTACATCTTACCTACTTTTTAAATAATATGAAACAGTGGAGCAAAACTACACATAAATGAGAATTGGGAAAGTCTGCTCAGTGATTATTTACTACATGTTTGTTATTCCCAAAAGGTTATTCTTTGTTATTGATAGAATCTTGTTCTATGCCTTCTATGCAGGGCTTGAAAAATCCACTTGCCCACACCCATTAGGAAGATTCCCCAAAGTGTGCCATCAGCTACTGGAAAATCTGAGCTTTTGTTTTAAAAGCCCCGATGATTGCAAAAATAACCTTGATGTGAACAAATTATTGATGGGTGCCATGCTGACTGCATAAAGGCAGCTCCCTATGTCTCTATTGCTGCTCATAGCTCTCCAAGATACAGAAGAATGGTGTTGGTTTTACCACTATTGTTCAGAATCCTTTGGGTAGCTGTGATACTGACAAAATTCTTGTTAGTTTTACTCTTCTTCTGCTTGAGAAGGCTAGAAGCTGTCACCTTGGGGCAGAGGAGTCAACAGTGGAATCTTGGGAAAGATAAAGTAGTGAAAACTCTTACTGTCACCATCACCCTTAGAAGCCAGGAAGCTCTGGTGAGAACAGAGAATGCTCCTTTCTTCGCTCCAGCTTCCAAAGGAGGTTGGGGGAGAGCGGATCTTAAAACTTATCAGATACCTGCTATCTGCAGACTGATATAAAAGATGGATCCTCTCAAGGGGGGAGGGAGGTCCAAGAATAGCACCCTGGTAGGTATCCTAGCCACCTCCCCTTTCTCAACAGCTTGGAGTGGGACTGTCCTTGAATAGTGGAACCCCACCCATCATTCATGTCAGTCTGTTTCTAGTATGGCTTGTTCTTTGACTTGTAAGTGTATGGGCAGATTTCCAAACCCTGTATGGGGATGAGTAGGAATGAGGTAAACTAGAAGAGAAGTAGGTTCAGAGAGATTTTTGTGGAGAGGAGGCAGAATATTAGGGGAGGAAGTGGAGAACACCATTGTAGCGGTAAAGGTATACTGTGATCTGTTCTACAAAAGAAAATGGAAAAATTAGAGTGAGACCTGGAAGAGAGAGAAGGCATAACAAAAACCAGAGCTGTAGCAAGTGGGGCTATTGCAATTGATTCAATTGGATTAAAAATGCACTTGCAAAATATTAAATATTAGAAATAAGTTTACATATTTCCAAGAAAAATCCAAAAAGGAACAACTGTAACTTTAAGCTATATTTAGATGGGATTCCAAAATTCAGATTTTATATAGAACACCCAAAAACATTGTGTAAGTTTGAATTGGTTTTGAAAACACAAATACAACTGAATTTGTATATAATGTGTCTTTTTGACTTCATTTTAAAAAAATGTATACTCATCTCTGCCCTGGCAGGTCCTAATGAGACCATTTATTTCTTTGCAAATATTTCAGGTTTATCCATTGATGTTCTTGAACAGGGCTGAGTCATCTTATGCTTTATTATTGGAGTCTGAGGGCAGGTCTACACTTAAAACGATGCAGCTGCACCTCTGTAGTGCTTAAGTGAAGACGATCCTACGCCAACAGGAGAACTTCTCCCATCGATGTAGCGCTATCTATACGGGTAGGGTGGGGGGAGGGCTAGGTTGATATAACTACATTGCTATGGGGTGTGGATTTTTCACACCCCTCCGTGATGTAGTTATACCAATATAGCTCTGTAGTGTAGACCTGGCCTCAAACACGTCATTTACTTGCAAAGAAATTTCTACTCTGATCCAGCATAGTCAGACTTTCCTGTGGATAACTACTTTACTAATGTCAAGGACTTAAACCTTCCCAAAGAAGCAAGAAATGTTCCCCTATACTGGGGGGAGGGGAGGAAAATCAATCAGTAAAGGCCCCATTCACAGGGTCAGCTGCCACTTCCCTGGTGGCAACTGTCTGGTGTCATCTTTCTCCCTGGAGTCAAGTCAATTTATACTCCACTTGGGTGTGACCGGTCTCCCTTTGTTCATTATTACGCCTGCCAGAAAGGTCTTTATGAAAGCATTTGAAAAACATACTCTTTGAGCAGGTGTACTATATTTGGGAGTGGGCATGGAGATGGAGTAGTCTCTGTTCTACAAACAGTGGCTTTTGTAGCATCTGTTGACTTCTCCAGCACACCACTGTACCCCACTGTCTAACCCTGGAACCTGCCTATCTTTGGAAATTATCTATTGTAGGGAAGGCATAGAATATGGCATTGCTCCCTCTATGGTCACACTAGTTTCCAAGTTTGAGATAAACTTGTCTATAACTTCCTGCTCCTGATGGTTTTTCAGGCCTTCTTAAGAACCTCTCTGTTTTGTGGCCATCATAACTGTTTCCAAAACACTCCAATAAAAATGTAATAGGAGGTCCCAAACAAAGCCATTTGTGCAATGCAGTAACAAAAAACAAGAAATGGCTCCCACTTTAAACAAGTAAAACTCACTGTAAACTTCACAAGCTCCAATCTTTCCCCTCAAGAGTCTTGTTTGTTTGTTCAGCTGTTTCATCCTCCCAACCTAAAATGATATTTGTATGTATGTTGCGAGCTGGGGAGACGCTACAATGGACAGCAGAATGCTTGTTATCAATAACTTCCTGGGGACGGCAGCTTCAGCCAGAGGGGAGCTGGCTTTGTACATTCACTTTCTCATGTGAAAGAGGTGATAGAAGGCTGGAAAATATCAGCAAATACACTGACGTTAAAGGAGACCATCCTTATTTAATGTAAAAGCTTTCACACAAATCTTTGACCTTTATCATGCATTGTGTACAGAACTTTGGTTCTTTTTCAGCAAAACTGGGTCTTGGAAGGTTGAAGCCAGGATGGATCAGAATATGGCCGAATGATGTCACCAGGAAAGAAATAGACCTACTCAATACCATGGTTAAGGTCTAAGGCAACATCTTTTTTTCTGAGTCTACTTGAGTCACTTCTATGAAGAAGGATAGATTTTTGGTTAATGAACAGACCTGGTTCTCTTTCTCATGCTACCACTGACTTATAGTATGATATTGGGCAAATAAAGCTTTCTGTAATTCAGTTCCCTCACCTGTAGAATATGAGTAAGTAATACTTAGCTCATAAAGCAGTTCTGAAGCTAAAATAATTAATGGTTATAAAGAACTTTCAGCCACCTAAATTCAGGGGCAAAACTTGTGACAAAATGTTTTGTAATGAGATAAAATAATTGTTCTCTAGTAATTTTTTTGCTGGGAATATTGTGTGAGAAAGAGAGCAGAGGAAGGACTTTTTTCAGATGATTGTGCAGCAACTGACCCAGCAGAGACACCTGAAAGCAGGGCAAATTTCCATTTCCCTGTTACCATGGATTGAAACTTTTTCATCCCCTGGGTTTAGACAGCAGATCTGTTAAATCCTCCTCTACTTCCCCTACATTCCATTTCTCTCTAATGGAGCTCTGGATGGATCCCAAGAGTTGCAGAAATTAGAATTTTTGCTGTCAGAATCATAATTTTGTTCCCATCATTCTTCTTGATACTGATACTTCAGGTTATTTCATTCTTAGGGCTGTGTTGTTATACTTTTCATTATATGAAATTGACTTATTGGAGAGACACAAACATTTACAGATTATTATTATGGTGCAATATTGAATGAGATTTTAAGTCCACAAGTTTTTGAAAGTCAGAATAAAGGGTCATATAACTACTAATTATGGCCCCTTGTTAATACATATTATATCAGATGTTTATTATGCAGCATGTTCACACAGCAATGAACAATGTGTGATGTGAGTTACAAATAAAATGTATTGGAAAGTAACTATATTTCATTCCACTCCTTCAGTAATATAGAGAAAAGTGAATTTTCCTTTGTTATTTGTGTATATTGCATCTGTCTACAGATGCATCTATGGTATGTAGTATTTTGCCTTCCTGCATCTGTGTTGTGTGACTCTGTGAGGAAAGATCCTTATAATATATGCACATATTGGGAGAGGGTTATGGTTACTGTAGGAAACTTTACTCTGAATTTGGAGCAATTAAAAGTTAACCTCAGGGTTGCATTTAGCAAGACCAAAAAATGGTTTCTTCTGTAATCAATGAGGGATGGTGGGGTTCATGTCTCAGGATGGAGCACATCTTTTCTGGTTGCTGTTCATTCAACTAGAGAAGTGGCAATCTAATAACTGGGGATTGTTCCAAATCCGCATGTTTATAAAGCAGCTTTATAAGGTTACTTTTATAAAACTTATTGAAAATTTTAGTTTTTCCAGCTCCTTTTCATTGCCCTCATTCATCATGTAAACAGTGCAACCTAGTACACCTGAGCAGGGGATAGTTATATTTTTTTCTCTCTGCATCCTTCCCCCATACTGTTTACTCCCTTGATATGGACTCAACCTGTGTCATCTTGAAAGAGATACTTTCCACAGAACTGTCCTATTATACAAGCAGGAAGCATCAGTCAGTCTGAGCCTATTAAGTAATATGTTATGACGAGCTTGAGTCCAGTCATGGGTGGCTTATGATGTTTCATAGGAAAACATCCTTTTTTAGACAAAAGTTATTTTATATCTCTTCTTGCCATATTCTTTCATTATCAAGGATTATTTCTATGCACATGGGATTAGTTTCTTACATTTAGATCATGGAGAATGATGACTTCCAATATGTGTTTTCATGAGACATCCTAAACTGATCCACCTGTATAACCTAAGGAAGAAACAGCTTTTTAAAATCTGTGGATAAAAAGGTGCTGTAGAAGTGTAAATCCTTACTAATAATGTTTCTGTATTTTCTGATGTGCCAATAGCACATCTTACACATTTAAATTTTTTCCCTACTTTCTGTTTTATAAAGCATGGACTGGGGGATCGTGGTGTTTTAGCTATGAAGTTACTTAAGTTTAGATTTCAATGAAGTGTTTGATTTGAATGTTTGAATAAATAGATAACTGCATCCTGGGAAATGCTGCTGTCTATGCATGTCAGATACTGTTAAACAGCTGCAGAGTAGGTTTCCCTGCAGAGTTTTCTGATTAATCTGAACTCTGACTTGGTGGCAGCAGTTTGCCGTGCAAGTAGTCCAGAAAATCTCTTTAAGGCAAAGGGAACCTGAAGCTTGTACTGCAGTGATTTTCAGCTTGTGGTCCGTGGACCTCTGGGGCCGCAGACTGTCTAAGATTTCCAAAGAGATCCGCACCTCCATTTGAAAATTTATAGGGGTCCACAGATGAAAAAAGGTTGAAAACCGCTACTGTACTATATAGTACTGATTATTTTGCGATATGCCTGTTGTTGGGCAGACAACAATCTATTTTTACTTGACTTCTGGCTTAAATAGAACTTTGGCTACTTTAATAGTGACACATTATGCAACTCAAACAGTACAAAGTGCTTCATCAGAGCCTTTTGCCCTTCTCTGTGTTGCATGTGTTGAACTAACAAATGTTCATTTATTAACTTCTTGGTCTCTTCCAGATTGCTGACCTGCAGCTCCATAAACTGGATGAGCTGGACTGCTTGATCCAGGGCCTGCTGTATGTTGATTCTGTTGGGTTTAATGGCCAGCCAGAGTGCTATTATTTTGAAAATCCCACAGATCCTGAACAGTGTCAGAAAAAGCCATACTGCCTTGATAATCCATATCCAATGTTGCTGGTTAACATAGGCTCAGGGGTCAGCATCCTAGCAGTGTATTCCAAGGACAACTATAAAAGAGTTACAGGGACCAGGTAAGGATGCTATATATACGGGGTCAGATTATTGCCACTTCCCTCACTGTCCCTCCATAGAAGACAGCTTGGAGATACATTAATCCATTGCAGCTGCTGGGGAGCCTTTGCCAGGGACCTAGGGACCCCAACTGAATTTTTAAGTTGCCCTCTCCTCAGAGATGCTTGCTTTGCCAAAACCAAAATACTACATTATTTCACTTGCTGTTGACCATTTAAGTACAGCAGTGTGTAATTAATTTTTTAATTATATAGAAAAATTACAAGAATTATACAAAGTATCAGAGGGGTAGCAATGTTCGTCTGTATCCACAAAAACAATGAGGAGTCCGGTGACACCTTAAAGACTAACAGATTTATACGACGTATCTAAGCATAAAATATTATAGCAATTCATACATTAGGGAATGAAAGTATTCCTATATGTGATGAATATTGGGGGTAAGATTAATTAAACTAAAAATTTGGTGGTGGTTGTTTTAAATTATTGAAGCATTTGCTAACATCCTTTTGATTTTTTTTCTATTAATAGTATGAAAGAAATATGAAGTTTGGTACAGTAGATCCCAGCTTGTTTAATCCTCTCTAGCAATGATAATTAGATGTCGTTTCTTCAATTTTGGGGGTTTAGGGGGTTCGGCCAGGGCTCGTCCCCCTCCGGAGCGGTGGGGAATCAGACCGCCTTGCTACTTTGGTCAGGTGTGTCGGGGAACTAGCCTGGCTGTGCGGCAAACAGTCAGTAGCTCAGGACCTCAGGCAGGGCTGAGCAAACAGTTCAATAACAGGCCCAGACCCTGGGTCAGGGCAGGGCAGTAGAAAGTCAATTGCTCAGGTCCTCAGGCAGGGGCTGCACAGACAAATAAGTTTAGGAGGCCCAGGTCCTGGCTCCGAAGGACCTAAGAGACGGGGGAGACTGCCACCCGCACGTTGGGTGGCAGAGGGGACGCAGGCCCTCCCACTCCACTGCATCCCAGCCCAGGGCCCTAGCAGCAGCAGATGGTCCGTTGCTATGTCAGTGGGGATCCTGACCGCAACACACTGACATTGGCTCTGGGTGTGCCGCAGCCAGACTAGGGTCGGCTGCCCCCGGGCTATTTCCTACCTCCCCCTCTAGAGGTACCTGCATCTGGACGGAGTCTTCCAAGGAATCAAGCACTATGGGCTCCTCTGGGTACCGGCAAGCGGTAGGCTTTTTTGGGGGGAGGGATAGCTCAGTGGTTTGAGCATTGCTAAACCCAGGGTTGTGAGCTCAATCGTTGAGGGGGCCACTTAAGGATCTGGGGCAAAATCAGTACTTGGTCCTGCTAGTGAAGGCAGGGGGCTGGACTCGATGACCTTTCAGGGTCCCTTCCAGCTCTAGGAGATAGGATATCTCCGTTAAACAAAAACAAAAAACTTGCCACCAGTAGGCTTAACAGCTTCTCTGGGGTCTGGTTGGCATCAGGCCTTGGCTGATCTGGCCAGTCCTCGGGTCAGTCGCCAACTGCAGGAGTCTCCCAACTGGGAGCTAGGCCACAGGCGTCTGGCTTCTCCAGTGGCCAGGCCTCTAGTGAGCTCTGGGGTTCGGCTTGTACTTCCTGTCCTGCACCCTGACCTCTGGGGGACAGGCGCAAGCTCTGCCCACTTTGGCATCTGGAGGGGCTCGTCCCTCTCCAGGGCGGCGGGGAACCAGACCGTCTCACTACAGGGGGGTTTGGCAATATTTCTAATTGTATTTGTTGTTTTCTATGACTCCCCCTTCATTCATATTAAAACCTCCCAATGTTGCATCTTTTCTCCCACTCTTTTAATGGGTAATCTGTGGCAACGCTCTGTTGCTTCCCCACTTCTCTTTTTGATTAATGTAGAGGATATGTAACTCACTAATGTTCTGTTCTTCGTAAAGCTTGACTGTATATTCAGACCTATGGGTAGATTACTTAAACACTAAAGGCACACTGAAAATTTCACTGTTTTTCATTACACATAAGATATAGAACATGTTTTTGACTTCAGCCTATATATATAGATATATGTGTGTGTGTTCTGCTTTTTTTCCTCCATGAGTAATATATTTTCAGTGTGGATGCACAGGAGATCTTTACCTTGAAAACTCCTTTGCCTTTAGCATTCTATAGTCTTGAACTATTTGTCTGTTTCCCAGTATACAGTACAAACAAACAAACTGATAGTAAACACTCACCTTTTAAAGCTGTCGGGCTTGGATGTCCTGTTACACACATTTCTCCAAACTTTCCTGTCAACATGCCTAAGTCATGGCAACGAGGGAGTAGTTTGGCCTATTCACTCCTTGACCCCTTTGCTGAAACAAGAGTGACAATGAATCCAAGGTGGGACAGTATTTCTATGGAGTGGACAGCTGTCCATCTAGAAAATCAACTATTAATTCATTCCACAAAGGCTACTTGCTGCTGACTTAGGTCAATTTAGAACCAATTAGATAACCTCAGATCTAAATACTCACAATGAAGTACCACTACAGCATGTTTGATGTTTAAGCAATAAGAAATATACATGTTGTTATCATTCAGATTTTTGAATTAGTTAAAAATTATTCACATAACATACAGGATCGTGGGCATGATTCTCCTCTTACAACTCTACTGAAGTCAATGGAGTTATAGTGTGTAATTCAGCTCAGTTGATGTATATGAGGATTTTCATCTCCAGGCCTCTCATGCTGCACTGAACTCACATAGGATATCTCCATTAATTTAATTTATCTCCTAGAACTGGAAGGGATCTTGAAAGGTCATCGAGTCCAGCCCCCTGCCTTCACTAGCAGGACCAAGTATTGATTTTCCCCAGATCCCTAAGTGGCCCCCTCAAGGATTGAACTCACAATCCTGGGTATAGCAGGCCAATGCTCAAACCACTGAGCTATCCCTCCCCTCCCCCCCCAGGGGATGGCTATGTAAATTCAACTTTAAAAAATGTTGGAGCTCAGATCTGTTAAGGCTGAAGGTTCATAAATCTGGAGTTGTTATGCAAATATTCAACATCATAATATGCATGTGATAAATATGCATTACTTTATTTACATAACCAACAAATGTCCTGATTATCTGAGCTGAAGCCTGACAAGGCTGCCGCATGGAACAAGCTTAAGAAACATAAGAATTGCCATGCTCCTTGCTGGCTTTGGCACCTGTAAGTAACCCTGGCTGCTGCTTGTGGCTTTGCCCAGCTACATCTTGCCCAGAACTGGAGAGCTGCAGTTGGTTTCTAGGATTGTTGCTTGTCTTGGGCTGGGAGAGTATCTGGCTGTTTCCTGTTATCAGCTGAGGGATGCTTTGGCTGGGCTGCTGGTCCCTTGCTAAGTGCCCAGCTCTGGCTGCTCCTTGCCCATTTCTCCCTGGCTTGGGGGTGCTTTGGTTGTTGATTACCAGTGATTTCCACTCTGACCCCTATGACCAGGGAGAGATGGCTAGAGCGCTGCCCACAGGTGCTTGAGCTGTAGTTCCAAGTCTATGGCCATGCATGGGTTTGTGTGGGAGACAAAGTGTGCTGTAGGTTGCATCCCTGTGATTTGAGTCCTCCCAGCTGGATCTTCATAATTAGAATCCCTGGGCTTCTAATCATGGAGATTCTACTGGGCATGGCTCGTAACCATAGATGCAGCCTAGAGTATGTCTCCTCATCGTTCCAAATCAGGAGATGTGAACGTCTAGACAGGAACTATGCAAAGAGCAAGTAAAAGCAGGAGACAGAGAATGTCTGGATGGCGCTTCTTAGAGCTGCCTGGTGCCTAAGAACTCTTCTCATTTTAGTCTCGGAGGTGGAACGTTCCTGGGTCTGTGCTGTTTGCTGACTGGCTGTGAGACTTTTGAAGAAGCACTAGAAATGGCAGCTAAAGGAGACAGCACCAATGTCGATAAACTGGTAAAAGATATTTATGGGGGAGACTATGAACGATTTGGCCTTCAAGGATCTGCTGTAGCATCAAGGTACATATTTAACTGGTTGTTTTCAAAGAGCTTATTAGAAATTTGCTGTGCACACTAAACTGAGCTCTCAATGCCTACCCTATGTCCTGTGTCTGTATATAAAAGTCATCTAGCTGTATTATAGTGTTTTTACTTAGGATCTCTCTCCTGTTTTTGTTTTCTAATAAAGTATAAAAATATTCAAAGTCTAGCAAATACAATTTATTTTAATTTAAAATACAGTAATTTTAAAAGAAATACCTTTACCCATTGTAACTGTAATTCACCCATTGTGTTTTCTTTATTAAGAGGTCTTTTCTCACATGTCCATGTTATGTAGGGTTGCCAACTCTGACTGAAGCTATTTCGGGAGATTCCTCCGCCCGCCCCCCCAATGACATAATGTCATTTTCTTAAAATAGCTATAAAAAAATCCCCTGGATTGCTTTCAATACTCACTGGAAGATGGATGCTGATTCCGGGAGACTCCAGGCCAGTCCTGGAGGGTTGGCAACCTTAATGTTATGCCCAGAGTCAACAGCATGAAATCCAAGCAAAACTGTTTATATTATACGCTTAGTAAAGTGGATTTGTGGAAATTTAACCTTTCTGAATAACTTAAAATAAAAAGGACTGTGATATTTCCAACACAGCTTTGGCCACATGATGAGTAAAGAAAAAAGAGATTCCATAAGTAAAGAGGATCTGGCCAGAGCTACCTTGGTCACTATCACCAACAACATTGGCTCCATTGCTCGCATGTGTGCATTGAATGAGGTAAGTCTGCAAATTCGCTGTAAGTTTCATTGAGGCCTCTAGCATTAGTGCAGTGCAGTGCAGATAACAAAAACAGTAAGTGCAAAATGCTTATATACCTATTCTATGACTGCCCCGCTAGATAGATAGATGCACACATTTAATTTTGGCTCCTAACTTTTTTGAAGTCTACTTAACTCCATTATAAGGTACTCTTTGCTATAAGGCACAGGACATTTGGATTTTAAAAAAATCTACAAGGTTTTATAATAAATGAACACTCCTATAATTAATGATCCCCAGAGCCATTCAGCTGTTCTGACTCTTTAGATCACAGGGACATTAATATCAGTGCGTATAGCGAATCAATTCTAATTATCTCTTGGTTTAGTAGCTCTTGTTGTTATCCCACAAACAATAAAGTATGACTGCAACATTGTCATTGCGTTGGTTTTTGTATGTGTTTGTTTCATGACCTGGTGGTCAAGAACTATTCCTGGAGTTAGTTTTTAGCTCTAAGTACTCTCCATTTTCTGGAAAGTCATCTTCAGTCATAAGGGTTTTCTACATTCTTTTTGCTTTCAGCTTCTTTACAGTGTTGCCTTGTGGCATGGAGTTCAAGCAGCATTGTACAGGGCTATCAAAGCATCGAGAGTTACAACAGAGATCCACGTGTGTTGCATTAAGAGGAGAAAAAAAGATAACTAATGACCCTCTGCAATGTGTTGTGCCTCTACAAAGACATTTTTGACTCATTTGTTTAATGGACAATTTCTTTTAACTGGATGATCTGTAGAATTACTAGGGAGAATGGACAGATGTGATAAATAACTTGCATTTCATAGAGAACATCTGAATAGACTTTTCCCCACCAGCACTTTGATCTTGTTTGTTATGCTTATTTCAGTTGTATGACACAAAGGAAGAACAATTGCTCACAATATGTGATGGGCTAGGCGTACAGAGAAAAATCCTATGCTGAATAATTAATAAAATAAATATTTTTGTTTTAGAAGCAAACAGTTTGCTCCATATGATTCACTGGTTGGGATTAATCCAATAACCAGTTCCTGATCTTCTCAGAGAAAGGCAAAGCTATACCCCTACCAGCAACAATGCACATAGCCTGTTGTGAAGCATTGTGTGTTGGGTCAGGGCCATGATGATGATTCCTTTGTGACTCGCTGGCGAAACCAGTTTAGGCCATGAAGCATGAGATTTGATGAGTCTTATGATTGTAGCTTAAACATATTAATGAAAAATATTAAATATGAAGATGAAGAATAAATAGATAAAAGATTCTTCCTCCTGGACTTCAGAGCTGGGATGGCTTGCATAAAGCTGGCAATAGTGTGTAAATTCCATCACCTGGACATTTTTGGGTACATATCAATGAAACACTGTCCCATAAATAGGCACAAAGGACCCCCCTGTACTGTTCACAGCTGGGGGAAGTGCTCTACATCTTCCCTAGCTGCAGAGCACCTAACAAACCATATAAAGTGTACAGTAGCCCTCCATGCTGCACCATCAATAAAGATTTCACTGTACAGCTAAATTGGCCACACATATATATGCTATGTAGCCTTCCACAGTTGGGCTACAGTTGTTAATAGTTTAATGAAAAACACTACACAGTGTACATCATATGTCATTTTCAGGATGTCATAACTTGATCTGATCAGATCTGAATTTCATCAGAATGCCTCATTGGTTGAAGGCTGCTATGTTTCAACTTTCATTTTGGCTGTAGGACTGTTAAAAGGGTAGCAAGAACTTTATCTGATAAGAATAGCGTGTTCTTATTCTCCTTGTACTCAAAAGTGGCTGAACTCTGTTTACTTAAACTTCCACACAAAATGTATCCCTGAGCAGAACCCAGGCCTGGAAAGTTTTATACCAAAAGGTGATCGTTCCAGAAAGTTACAAGTGACTGAAAATAGAAGGTTAAAATTGAAATGGTCATGCCAATTTCATTATTGTAGCCATATTTCCTTCTGTTAGTCCCTATGGAATCTTTAATGGGATTTTTAATCAGTTGTCCAACCAATTAATTGGGTTTTTTTAAAATAATTTGCCATAAATCTTGCATGCTTGTGATAGGATAGTGAATGATATGTATGAATAGTTTTCTTTTAGGTTTAGGATCTTCAATAAAAAGTGTGTATGTCCATGTCAGATACCATTTGTTTTGATTTTCTAATAACTTCATGGTCATATTTGGGTGGAAAAAGGAAAGTTTATTAAGAATGAAGTTAAATTTGTTCCTAAACAGTTTGCTAGTGTTGCGTTAACAGAAATGTATTGCATGTGTCTTTGCCGTCGGTTTGCAAGAAATGTGTTTTAGAGAGTAGAA
The DNA here is from genome assembly GCF_013100865.1 of Trachemys scripta elegans. Classification (NCBI taxonomy): domain Eukaryota; kingdom Metazoa; phylum Chordata; order Testudines; family Emydidae; genus Trachemys; species Trachemys scripta. The sequence continues at coordinate 92,707,334 of NC_048304.1, read as the reverse complement.
AGCACTGTCTGCTTGGGGAATGCAGAATGCTGCTGCCCATTTTTAACCTTAACCTGTAAAATACTGACTTTTTCCACATCTCCAGCCAAATAAGTTCATAGGAGGATATGTGAATGTATGCTTATGTGGCCACATAAGCAAAGGGTTAATTAGAAGTTTTCTATCCTCCATTACTGTAAAACTGCATTATCTAAATAAAGCTGTTGTTGCTAAATATAGTCTCATCTGCGCATTTGACTGTTCTTTTAGCCATGTTAATATAAATAACTAGACCATGATGTACTTCAGCACTATCCAATATCTTACACATTTTGAGTGTGACATCCTCTTCAGACTACACCCTGGACAGTGCTAAAGGACATCATGGTCTAGTTATTTATATCAGCATGGCTAAACTACTCGGAAAAGAACAGTCAGATGCGCAGATGAGACTATATTTAGCAACAAAAGCTTTATTTAGATAATGAAGTTTTACAGTCATGGAGGACAGAAATCTTTTAACTGACTGTCTGGAGTCTGTGGCAAACACAAGCATATGTTATCATTATCTTTAGAGATAATTCTGTGGATATTCAGCGAAGACTGTTAATGAAATATATCATCATCCAAGCTCCCAACATGAGTCTTATGAGCTTTTGCACCTTCAGGTACTCACTTGGTGTTGAATTGTTGACTTGCTGGATGTGAACTATTTTAAAATGACGAATGCTAGATTCTGTTTCTCTTTGTACATCATCACCAGAACTGGATTCAGTGGGGTAGTATAGGTGTAACTGAAGGCATAATGGGCTACAGGAACTTTAATTATAGGTGGTTATGTGTGAAAAGGGTTGGTTAGACCTTTGATTGGCTCTTAGATTGAAATTGTTTTTGTTGTTTTTTGTTGGTTGGTTGGTTTTTTTTCAATGCTTTTCCATATAAACTGAGCGCAGTTAACATTGAAACCAGTGAGAGACAATAAATGTGGAACCTCACCCTGCCATTTTACAGTCACTTTTCAGAGTGGAACAACAGTTTGGGAATGATGTTTACAGATGCCTTCACCTGTATCTCTAGAGTAATCCTTACCAAATACCCTTCAAAGGTTCGCCTGGAGTCAGGTGGATTTGTTGATTATCTTGACTCTTCAAAGGCTGCGTCCCTTAATAAATGAAATATTAATAAAAAACATTTATGTAATAAATTACATACGAGATAACATGGAAATAGCTTTGCTAACTAACACTTCAGTTTTACCACATCAGAGAAATATCTCATAGTATCATGCATCCTGTAAGCGCCATGTGATTATATGTATGTAACACATTAGTGACATATTTTATCCTGTCCTGCAAATAAAATATGCCTGCCTGCTGCCACTTGTCTCCTTAGTAAACACAGCTCCTTACTGCTTAGGGGGTTTCAGTTGGGGGAATTAGGGATGCATTGCTATGATGTATAAAGTTGAAAATTCCCAAGTGTTTTTTTTCTCAATAGAAATAAAATTGCATGTCTAAAGCAGCACACATGCTGAATTTAGTTTTATTTTTCATCTGTCTATTGTTATTTTACAGAACATTGACAGAGTGGTGTTTGTAGGAAACTTTCTCAGAATCAATATGATCTCTATGAAGGTGCTAGCGTACGCTATGGATTATTGGTCCAAGGGACAGCTGAAGGCTCTATTTTTGGAACATGAGGTAGGGAAATGTGTCCATTAAATTCCTTATTAGTTATAGGAAACTATTTCTGTGATGTTTGAGTGTACAGAGTTGCCACAGAGAATGTTTCTCTTAAAAAGCCAAAGGGGGCGATAGACTAGGTGAAAATGGCCTTTAACTCAGGAGGTGGTTTGAAGATTTAAATCCCTGAATTGTAATTAGTTTGGGTGCTCATCTTGCTGGATTCACTTTCATTTAATAAACCTCATACATCTGCCCAAAACTTTCTCTGGCATAAGACTATGCATGCAAAATTTCAGGCCCGATACTTGTTTTGGTTGGTTGGGATTTTGTTATTACAAAATGTCAAATGGTGTCGAAATTAGATTAATAGGGTTAGAATGAAAACTGCCTTACCATAAGTGCGGAGCCAATATAGTGGTTCCATAACAAGTACTGTTGTGACCTTTGGTTAGTCACAAGAAGCTGTGTAAGGCTTATAATGATACAACTGGGCCCTTTTCTTCTCCCATTGAAATCATTTAATTACAATTCACGTGTTGAATACTGGTATAGAATGACTGCTCTCACAAGATGTATATCTTTTTAACTGCCTTATCAGTGCTGAAAGCATCATAAGTATTGTGCTACTTGGTTGTACTTCAGAATTTCTGATAGTTATTGTTTCTGTTTTTAAGGGTTATTTTGGAGCTGTTGGGGCCCTTCTGGAATTGCTTAAAATGACAGAAGATCAGTGACAAAGCCAACTGGAAGTAGTTACCTGACAAAGATGCTGCTGGATAGAATGAAAGTCACTATATGGATGGAAATGAAGCCATTATGGCAGTTCTACCTGCTGGATTTGTAAATAATTTAAAATCCTTTTAGCTGATCTCTAACTTTTGGGTTTTGAGCTTATATTTCAAAATTCATACTGGGAATAAAAAGGTTTTTTCTGTATACTGTATTTTTTAGGGGGGGGGAGAAAAAACTGTGCAATGTGGCCAAACAATATTTTATGGATTGATTTTAAAAAGTGCATACTGTTTAAAAAAGGACCTATACTACGAGAGACCTGCGTTTCTTCTGGGGTTTACTGATTAGTGTGGTAATTTTAACTTCATCTAGTAATCACTCTAGGAGATTTTTATCTTATATTTTTCATGACGTTTCATGATTTACTCTTGGTTTCAAATGAAACTACAAAGCTGGCACATTTTACTGTGAACACTAAACTAATTGATTTTGTTGCCTTCACTTTTTTTATTTAAAAAGATACTCTTCCCTCTCATCTCTCCTCCAAAAAGATGCCCTTTCTTTGACTACATGTGTTTCTGTTAACGAAGAGGTAGTAGCAGACACACTGAGATGGAGATAAGATTTGTGTAGTCACTGGCACCTTTTGAAGTCATGAACATGAGTTAACTGCTCATTGTGTCACCAAAGCCCCTTGCATTTTGGCCTATTCCTTTCTGAAATTTTTGATTACTGGGTCAAAACTAAAACAAAATCTTGTTATGGTAAAATTCATCTATAAAAAGAGCTCTGCGGTACAGAAGTTATTTATACAGTATATACTTAGCATTAGAAAATAACAAGGGAGAGTAATTTCAATATGTCTGAGGACTTTACTGTAGTAATTACATAACTTTTTAAATTTTGTCTTCATCAGATTGTTGTTGTTATTCAAATCCCAGTTTCTAAAATTAGAACCAATACTTATTGTATCATATATTGGATTAGGAACTAAAGTTTAATTTTGCCTCCAGGACTTGGTAAAGTCTGAGTATTTTTCCCTAAATCATTCTGTCTTACAAATCTGTATTTGAAATACATCTTTTTTCATGTGTCACATGATGTATAGGGTCCATCAGAGGGACAGTATAATTTTAGGGAGCATGTGTTCTCGCTGATGTATTTTGATTTTATGTTTTTGTTTCTGAACACAGTCATTAATTTCCATCTCTCTCAAACCTTGGATAAATTGATACTAACAGACGTGTTGACTTATCTGCTATAAATAAAGCCCTTTACTGTGTGATGGTTTTTAATGATTCTGTGGAATTCATTTCTTTAAACCAAACTATATAAAGTACATAGTAGTATTAATTTGGTTAATCTTCCTGTTGTTTTTACGATCTGTACCTGGTACTTGTTTTTCCTATGTTACATCACTTTGTCATTTCCTACTTTGATTCGTCCACTCATTTGAGACTTTGTTGTATTGCTTATTATGTGACAGGTTTAAAGTTTTGCCATTTTACATTTTGACTTTTTTCATCGGTTGTATGACTTCTATGAACCACAACGTGTGGAAAAACTTTTAACATAATTAACTAACATTCCTGAAAGAGTTACAGATGGGATACATTTGACTGAATACTTCTAGTCCAATATGAACAATATAAGTTACATTAAGCTTTTAAGTTGCTAAAGAGGATAGTTGCATAATCTTGGACGTTGTGGGTATGTCTGCACTTCAAGGGCCACTACAGCACAGCTGCAGCTCTGCCACTGTAGCACTGTAGTGTAGACACTTACACATCAATGGAAATTGATTTTCCATCACTGTAGTAATTCCACCCCCTCAAGAGGTGATAGACTGTAGACGCAGCTCGGTCGATTATAAGAATTCTTCCAACGACCGAGCTGTCTCTATAGTGTGGGTAGGTTGACCTAACTACATTGCATGGCACGTGGAATTTTTCATAGCCCTGAGCAATGTAGCTTCGTCGACCAGGTCTTAGTGTTGGCTATTTCAAACATTGCATGCCTCCTGAATTTTTAAAAAGGCAGCAATTATAATGGACATACCAGGTTTACTTTTCAAGCTTCAGTGCCAAGAATGTTCAGAGGGTAAATTTGCACATGCAGAATCACACATGCAAGTATTTCCACAAATACCAGAAAATGGCTGGAGCTGTGAGCTTGGACATGTAAGCTGTGCTCAGGAGGGAAGATCTTCCACAGTCACACTGATTCAGGAGAATTATAGTTTGTATGGCAGACAATTTTTTGGACATCTCTAAGCAGCATAAAGAAGTCAGACACTGAAGAGCCATCCTTTATCTGGAGTAGATTTAAAAAATACTAGCATATTGTTATGACGGGTTGGATCACAGAAATCTCCTTGGGAGCTGCCACCCGATGTGCCAAGACTACTTCTATCCCTGCCTTCCCGGCCAGCTCGGGGCCCCAGCACCCTGTCTTGCTGAGCTGGACACTCCCGTCTGCTCCAACGAAGACCCAGAGTCTGAATTACTTGCCCCAAAGCTGCAGGTTTACCTGAAAGCAGCAAACAGAAGTGTGCTTGTCTCTAACACTCAGATGCCCAACTCCCAAAGGGGTCTAAACCCAAATAAATCCGTTTTATCCTGTATAAAGCTTATACAGGGTAAACTCAAATTGTTCACCCTCTATAACACTGATAGAGAGATGTGCACAGCTGTTTGCTCCCTGAGGTATTAATACATACTCTTGAGTTAATAAGTAAAAAGTGATTTTATTAAATAAAGAAAGTAGGATTTAAGTGGTTCCAAGTAGTAACAGACGGAACAAAGTAAGTCACCAAGCCAAATAAAATAAAACGTGCAAATCTATGTCTAATCAATCTGAATACAGATAATTTCACCCTTAGAGATGCTTCAGTAAGTTATTTCCTCAGACTGGACACCTTCCAGGCCTCGGCACAATTCTTTCCCCTGGTACAGCTCTTGTTCCAGCTCAGGTGGTAGCGAGGGGATTCTTCATGATGGCTCTCCTCTCTTCTGTTCCACCCCTTTATATATCTTTTGCATAAGGCGTGAATCCTTTGTCCCTCTTTGGGTTTCCACCCCCTCCTTCTCAATGGAAAGACACCAGATTAAAGATGGATTCCAGTTCAGGTGATATGATCACGTCACTTGAAGACTTCATTGCCCACTTGCCAGCACATACGTATACAGGAAGACTTACAGGTAAAACACACCCATCTGCAGACAATTGTCCTGGTTAATGGGAGTCATCAAGATTCCAAGCCACCATTAATGGCCCACACTTTGCATAATTACAGTAGGCCCTCAGAGTTATATTTCTAGTTTCAGATACAAGAGTGGTACATTTATACAAATAGGATGATCACACTCAGTAGATAAGCTTTGTAATGATACCTTACAAGAGACCTTTTGCATGATGCATAATCCACTTACATTATATTCACTCATTATCAAATTTTTATAAAATCATATAGACTGCAACGTCACAATTGTACCTAACTTTCAGGCAAAAGACTTACTGAACATAGCAAGCACTTAGAGATATTTGTTACTCCCAGGAGAAAAGTCTTTATGTGCTTTTGATTTGAAGCTATAATAGTAAGCCCTGCATGCATTACAGGTGACAGGACAACACTCAGTTTGTGTGCTACAGTGTAGAGCACAACTGTATTTGAGACCTGCAGCAGTTTCTTTCCTTAATGACTTACTTTTAAGGCTGTGAGTCTGTCATATGGGTCATGGAAGTCACTGATTCCTTGACTTTCTGGGACTTCTGACTTCCACAGCGGCTGGTGCAGCTGACCCCAGAGCCACCCGAGCAGCTGGCCCTAGGGTCAACCGCACTGGCCTCTGCTGGGGCAGCCCTGGGGCCACTCAAGCAGCAGCTGGTGCAGCTGGCCCCAGGGGCAGCCTCGAAGCAGCAACAGTCCCAAAGGCAGTCAGCCCCCACTGCCAGAGCAGAGGCCAGCCGTAGGCCCACCGGGACCTCCCAGAGCAGCGCCCCCCCATCCCCCAGGGTCCTCCAGAGCAGCTAAGATTTAGTCACAGGCTATGAATTTTTGTTTATTGCCTGTGACCTGTCTGTGACTTTTATTAAAAATACCCATGACTAAATCTTAGCCTTACTTATTTTCAAACATCATGCTTCAGGTGTATGAAGTGTAAATCCTGTTGTCATTTGTCTATTCTTCTTTTTTCCCCTATTCTTACTCTTCTTGTGTGCTACTTGGGAAAGCCAGAGGCAAACCAATGTCAGTCATCCCATCAGTACAATTACTTGTTTCTGATCCACTTCTGCCTTGAGCCATGGAGCCTACACAACCTGTTTGGCTCTTCTAATGTTTCTCCTACAGAGAAAAAGACAAGGAGAAGAGATGAGAGAGCTCATTAGAGTTCAGGTGAGCAACAAATCCCCACCATGTCCTCCAACCTGTGTTGGTTCAATTTGGCAGCAGCCTGTGAAATGGACTCTTCTGGCTGGGAAAGTAGGATCACCTCTCCCATCTGGAACATTCACTACAGCTCTAGTAAAACCATGGGTTATTGCCCTATGAGGAGTTGTTCTGCCAGAGGATTTTAGTATTATCTATCATCTCTTGTTCTTCTACTTCAAACTTTCTCTGGCCATCTTGTCCTGTGCGCTCTTCTTGCTCAGAACCTGTCAGCTTTCCCGGTTCCAGCATGTCTCAAGCTGGCAAGTAGAAGAAACAGGTTAGTGTCAGAGGTGTTTCTTGGCTACTGCTTAGATACTGTGGGGATAAGGACCATAGAGAGGTATTTCTAGACTTGCTGATACAAGACAAATAATACTATAACCCTTTAGAGCCAATGTTGACCTTGGCTTTAATGTGACAGAAATCATGAGAAAATGGTCTATTTTTAATTAGAATTCTGTTTAACATTTTCTATTCTCTTTACAAAGAAACTCAGTAATTTATCAGTATTTATAAACTGCATACAGCATCCTAGTGTATTTTAGTTGTTTTCCTTCTCAAAATTGTCATATGCAGAACCATTACAAACTATCTTTTGATGCTGTTATTAACCACAAATGAGCTCAAATATGTTAGGTGGTTGCAACTGCTATAGTAACAGTAGAGGGACCCATAATATCAGCAATGCAAATTCTGATAGAAGTCACTGGCTGTGCTCTGCATAGCAAAGGTATTACACATTTTGTTTACATTGTTACAGACACAAATCTGTTCTGTCCTCTTTTCTCTACTCCCCTTGTCTTTTCCTAACAGGTGATTGTTTGACATGAGAACATCCATCACTTTGCTTAATGTGTACTTTACTTAATGTATTGTATTTTCATTTTTCTCGTGACTGGTGCAAGAAGAATACAATTTTAGAAACAATGTAAATTAACAATGTAAAAAACCGGTGGAAAAAAACTGCCTAATCCACAAATAAAAAAAGGCTCTTGAGGAGAAAGCACTTGCATCAATAGACCTTGCAACATTCCAGGAAGGTCAACAAATTCAGACTGTCAGTGCAAGAAGGGAAGTGAATTCCCGAGTTGGAAATCCTCTCTGAAAATAACCCAACCCCAGCCATTATATACAACAGCCCCTATAATATATATATTCTGGGGGGCTGTAAGCTCATGTGTCTCTGCTGGTCTCAACTGATAGGGAAAAGCACAAAATAAGGCTCTATTTTAAAATTCAGTATGTATTCTGAACCTGAAACTTAAAGGGCATAATAGGTTCCCTGCTACAGTGATTAAATGTTTTTAATATTCTCTGCATACCTGTTTGTTTGCATGGCTGTAACCCCTTTTCTAGTTAATTTTGATCTCTGAGATTTTTTTAAAGGAAATGTATAACAAATCACGACAGTCAAAGCTGCATCACAATATAAGAGACGTTTAATATTTTTAGCAAAAATATTAGTAAAATTGGGTTGATCAACAAATAGAAAAAGGAAGAAAAATAAAGAGCAAGAAGTAATAAAAGGAGGCTCGAATAAGAAGATAAGTAAAAATATATATGTTGCCAAAGGCCAAAACAGTCCCTATAGTTCTTTTGTCATCTTGAAATCTACATAGTAATCTCGAATATGATGTTAACAATGTGAGTCACTGTCTTATTCTAGGATTGACCTGATTTTTAATGCCTTAACATTATTTTTTGCTGTCATGCGTATGCAAATAATTAAGTGCAGATTGCATTATTTTTATGGTAAAATATTTGGATAAAACGTTGTAGCCCTGTCGGTCCCAGGATATTAGACTGGAGTGGGTGAGGTAATATCTTTTATTGGACCAACTTCTGCTGGTGAGAGAGACCATCGAAGTTGGTCCAATAAAAGATATTACCTCACCCACCTTGTCTCTCTCCAAAATATTGGTGCAGTGTTCACCAGTGTGAGAGCATCACCAACAGACCTGAATCTCTTAGAACATATAATTTAATTATTTGTTGATATTACAGGATCAGGGCCCTATTGTGCTAGATGCTATACAAATGTATCAAAACATATTCCCTGCCCTACCTTTGGGCTCAGCTACATCCAGTAGAAACTGGGATCCTGAGCATTCTACACTCCATTGCAACAGTGGGGAGGAGTTGTTACAGGGGTCCGAATACAGGGTTCCCAACTCCTCGTGACATCCTGAGGAAGTAGACTGCCAGGTGAGGGAGATCACCTGGTTTGCAGATTGTTAAAACATGTTCAAAGCACCATTTCAGTACTAATTCCTGGGACATCCATACAAAACCAGGCTGTGTTGATCACCTTAGCCTTCCTCTCTGATATCTGCTAAAGAGTCTCTCACTGCCCTAAGGCAATAATTCATCTGTAAAATGAGCAACATGGGTGAGATCCTCTAGTTTCACTTTGGGGCATATTCTGTTTCTTCTAATCCCATCCTTACTCTCTAGAGAAACACCAACCAATGTGGCCCCCACTTTATAATGGCCATTTTAAAAGATAACAATCGGTGGTTTGTTTTTTCTCATCTGATTAATAGCCTTTTTAAGGAAGGTCAAGTCTGTGCCTCATCACTTCATATGGAGATAGATAATCTGAAGTGTAGTTTCAATAATAAAGACCTCTGAATACAATATTAGGTAGAAGTTATTGTTGGCTGTGAAGGGGGAAGGTACAAAGAGTAAAGTTTTTGGTTGTTGTTTTTTTAACTAAAATCTGCTCCTTATGAGAAGAATACACAGGTTTCAATTTAGATGGAAGTACATATGATTTCTTGTAGGATAGTAATACAGTATATATTTGATGCTCCAACTTTGGCAAGGCTATTCCAGTTGTTAGTCTTCTCAGCATTCATGTTCCTTTGAGATCGTCATGAGGATAGTCACAAGTGATTTTTGGCAGGACATAATTGCATTTTTGGAGAGGAAAACCATGTGGGGTTGAACTGGTGACAGAATAAACATGTGTGATTGTTCCTATTTCAGAGTGGTTGGTCCCTCATTTAGGGGATGTCTTTTAAACATGCAAAGAGCCTTTGTATCCAGAGGAAAAACAAGATAATACAAACTGTAGAAACTATGCCAGACATTTGCACCTACCTCCACAGCAGTAGATGAGAGCTAGAGGAGCTGTACATAATATATATTTAAAGATGTAAAATGTAATCAAATAATTTCTAACTTTCAGTGGTTGGAACTAGCAAGGGGAGCATGAGAGAGGTGCTCTGGCACTGGGTGTAACAGGAGTGGTCTGATGGCCTGTAATAGTCCGGTGCGGGGGTCGTGCCCTTTCAGGGGCCGTCGGGAGCCAGGCCACCTCACTACACGTCCGAGTCGTGCCTCGGGTTCTGCAGTTCTCGGGGCCTGCCCCTCAGTCAGGGCTGGGCGGCAGCCCTGGTCTGGGCTCCGGTTCTCACAGCCGGAGCTGGGGAACTACAAAGTCACCTAAGTTCCAAACGCTAGCTCAGGGCGCAACACACAAAGGTCCAGGGGGGCTCAGAACCTTCCTGCAGGCTGAGCACTCCCAAAGTCAGGAGTTAAAGCCCGGCCCTCAATCAGGGCGGGGCAGCACACAATAGTCCAGGGGGGCCCAGAACCTTCCTGCAGGCTGAGCAGTAACAAAGTCAGGAGTTAAGGCCCGGCCCTCAATCAGGGCGGGGCAGCACACAATAGTTCCAGGGGGGGTTCAGGTCCGTGTATCCGGAGCTGAGCACTAACAAGCTCAGGACGCCCCAAGCCCTTAGTCAGGGCGGGGCAACAAACAATAGTTCAGGGTAATAGTCCGGTGCGCTGGCTGGAGAGGGAGGCTGCCACCCCGTAAGTGGGGTGGCAGGGGGGACACAGGCCCACCCACTCCACTGTGTCCCAGCCCAGGGCCCTAAGAGCGGCAGTCAGTCTGCCGCTGTGTCGGTGGGGTCCTGACCGCAACACACCGACATTGGCTCCTCTGTTGTAGCCAGACTGGGGTCAGCTACCCCCGGGCTACTTTCCGTCTCCCCCTCCATTGGTACCTGCTCATCGCTGGGCTCGGCAGCGGGATCCCTCACCATGGGTTCCTCAGCTCGCAAAGGGTGGTCTGGGTCGGGCTGCTCCTCCGGTCTCGGGTCAGGGGGGCGCTCGGGCCCCTCCTCGAGGTACCATGCTCGGGGCAGGCTCGGCCAATCCACTTCGGGGTACCGTGCTCTGGGCAGGCTTGGCCAATCCACCTCGGGGTACCCGGCTCTGGGGAGGTCCGGTCGGTCAGCGTCCGGGTATCTGGCTCTGGGGAGGCTCGGTCCGTCTGCGTCGGGGTACCTGGCTCTGGGAAGGCTCGGTCCGTCCGCGTCGGGGTACCTGGCTCTGGGAAGGCTCGGTCTAGCCGGAGCTCGCACTGGCACGTCTGTTCTCTCCGGCCGCTGGGCTCCAACTGAGTGCTGGGGCCTGGCTTTTATACTTCCTGTCCCGCCCCCTTGACTTCCGGGGGGCGGGAACAGGTGGCAGTGGCTCCGCCCTCTCAGGGGCCGTCGGGAGCCAGGCCACCTCACTACATGGCCCCCCCCCAAGGCTGGTTCCCGTGCAGCAAAATCCATGTTCATGAGCCCAGTCTGAGAAGAGACACCAAGAGGTGGTCTGCAGAACCCACGCCCATGTCCCAGACGACACTGGAATAGAGGCCAGTCCATCCTAAAGCGAGAGGGGTCTGGAAAAAGAAATAGGACAGGAGGGAAAGATGTGAGGACCATGGGGAAAAGAACTAGGTAGTTAATATAGGGGAGGGAGAGAGGTAGAGTTGGGAACAACATGAGCCAAGGAGGAAAAAGGGAGAGATGGGGGTCGGGGAAATAGAAGAGAATATCGAGGCAAAAAATGGAGGAAGCCAGGAATTGGGTAGGAAAAGTGAGAGAGCACGGGGGAAAGGAAGGGATAAAAAAATAAAAGGAAGAGAAATACACAGGAATGAGATACGGTGTAAAGAGGACAGTGGGCAACAGAAGGAGAGAAAAAGAAAAGTCTAGAGGAATGGAAGGGAAAGGGAGAGCCAGACATGAGAGACAGCTGTAGGGGTAGAATTGTTTTATTAATTGATTCTGTTCTCCTCATTTAAAAAAAAATATTTATGTATTTTTTGTACTTTCCTATAGGGGAAAAAAGCTAAGGGGAGGTGGGGTGTTTGGTATGTGTGAGGAGGGTATCTGGGCTCACCATGGCTCAGGGCCCAAGTGCGGGGAGCAGAAGTACTGAGAATCACTGAACTGGAGGTGAGCCATATTTTGTATGGGATGGGAATAGACTCAAATTTTTTCCTCTATAAATCAAGCAATGCACACAAGGACCAACCACATCTTTGAGGCTGATGGAGTTACACTAGGAATGGATTTGGTTTACTAGTCTATAACTGATTGATTTAGCGTTCACACAGTAATTCTGCAGACAAACAGTAGGCCATAAAGCACTTGGTTCCAAGAGAAGGTAGTTCTTATATGGGTTATATCCCATCCCATAATGCAGAATTTGAGCAACACCTACATATACAAAAACTCTGTTGATAGGGCAGGGGAAAGAAGAAATCTTATCTCTCTGCTGAGTATAGTCTTAATCCAATTCCCACTTAGGTCAATGGGAAGATGTGATGGGATCTGATACTGGCATACAGACTGGAACTGTGGGACTGCTGTGCCCCCTTAAGTCTCCAGCCTGGGTGGTGTCTCACAAAGCTATGCCAGTGACAAACAGCAACCCCCTTCAGGCGCTGTGATCACTTAGCCATCAGCATCTGGGGACACACAACCTAAGCCACTCATGAATAATACAGAGAGGGACACCAGCCAATCACCCAGCCCCAAGCCTTGCACTCCAGAAATATACCACCTTAGGCTGCTCAAAACTCCCTTGGATTGTGCAAGCTAATTAATTAGTTCACCACTCTGACAAAGGGTAGTGGACATGCAAGTCTTTTTTAACCTGAGCTGAGATTCCCCAAGCACTTCCACCAAACCCACACTGTTTTAGGTAAAACAGAAAATAGATTTATTAACTACAGAAAGACAGATTTTAAGAGATTATAAATAGCAGGCAGAGAGATCACAGTTGGTTACATAAGAAGTAAAAAAAAATGTTTAGTCTAAATTCTACAAACTAAGCAGGATTTGAATCAAGCAGTTTCTCACCCCACTAGATGTTCCAGGCAGTTTACAGCTCTTAATACACAGGCTGGATTCCTTTCCCAGCCTGGGACCAATCTACTTAATTTAGAGTCTTTGTCTTCCAGATGATCTTCCAGGGAGGTGAGAGGCCCAGTGATGATGTCACTGTATCTCTTTTATATTTTCTTCCAGCTGCTAGAAAGATCCTTGCTGTGAGGTGGGGGTTAGGCAGCCCTCATTGGGTACGTGCCCTCTCTGAGGAATTTCTGGGGTAGTGGATTCTTCTTAATGGGCCATCAACACCTGTCTAGCTAGTCCCGATGTAAATCTGTTTTACTAGATGCTCCTTTATTGCCACTGTAAGGCTGGCTGTGGGCATCTCCCAACTTCACAACATATTTCAGTCTCACACACACAGAAATACTCCATAACTTCAGATACAATGGTAACTCAAAATTCAACAGGGTAGTAATGTGCAACAAATTAAGACTTCTTACGTGATACCTCACAGGGCATACTTTGTACAAAACACATTGTAATCATATTACAGTGGTGAATATGGGGATCTAGGGTGCTACTTTGAGGTTCAGAGTGTCACAGAAGACTCCTATAGATTTCAGTAGGCTTGAAATCAGCCCCTGTGTGTGTCAATAGAAAGTTAAGCTAATTTCCATTTACAGTAAAAGAAAATTATTTTTCTTTTTCATATTACTTTTGTAGTAATATTTATTTAAAAGCTTGTTTTTTCCATATGTGGGTGTGTCCTTTATATCATCAGTAGTTACCTCCCTCACACTGCTTATTCACAGTACACAGGAGAAGCAGCAAGGGGTGTAGAACCCTCAAATGGTTTTTCACATCAGGCACAATTACATCATATTGACTGAGACTTTCAGTTCTTTTTTGCTGGCCACTAGTAGTTCGTTCTGTTACATACAGTTGTCCTTGGAAGCTGGTTGCATGGCTGGGTCAGCCGCCCATTGTTATGCTCATACAAAGCACATGGGATCTTTTCAGGAGAAGGCAAATATGCTGCATTTATTGAAAATACAACAGTTAGCATATGCTTTTCAGTCACACACACACACACACTTCTGCCAGTTGATGTTTATAGTTACCAGTCTGTTGTAACTCGAGTCAATCTAATGGCCGGTTAGATTAAGCACGAGTGAGGAGCTGGGCTCTTGTCGGTCGCAATCCGATGCTCTAAGGCTTTGCAGGACTGAACCCAGAGTTCCATGGCAAAACACCCCAGCTTTATAGTTGTAAATTCCCATTTGAGTCCATGCGTTTTGCAATGTCATCCTATAATCATTAGTCCTTAAATGGTGTTATCATTTGATGGTTATTGTCGGGCTTCCCATGGTTATCTCCTATGTTGTCTCGCCTTTGGGGTTGCCTGCTCACCTCTGAGGTCATCAATGCTGCTAACATGTTTACAGGGCCGGTGAAAGGATGTTTCGCGCCCTAGGAGAAACTTCCACCTTGCGCCCTCCCCCCACCCCAAGCCCCGCAACAGCTCCCCACCCCCCCTCCGCCCTGAGGCACCCCCCCTGCGGCAGCTCCCCACCCTCCCCTCCGCCCTGAGGTGCCCCCCGCGACAGCTCCCCACCCCTCCTGGCCCGGGGAGCTGTGCAGCAGCTCCCCAACCCAGCTCACCTCTGCTCCGCCCCCTCCCCGAGCCCCGAGGCCGCCCCCCCCCGCCGCCCCTCCCCCCCCCGCCCGGGGAGCTGTGCGGCAGCTCCCCACTCCAGCTCACCTCTGCTCCGCCTCCTCCCCGAGCACACCGTCGCTGCTCCACTTCTCCTGCCTCCCAGGTTTGCTGCGCCAATCAGCTGTTTGGCGCTGCAAGCCTCGGAGGGAGAGAAGCAGAGCGGGGCAGCATGCTCAGGGGAGGAGGCGGAGCAGAGGTGAGCTGGGATGGGGAGTTCCCCTGTGTGCCGCCTCCCCCTTACTTGCTGCAGGCGGCCCTCCCCGCGCCCCCTGCCCCAGCTCCCTCCACCTAAATGCCGACGATGACCGGGGCGGTCGAAGATCCGGCCACCCCCCAAATGCTAGTGCCCTAGGCAACCGCCTAGGTCGCCTAATAGGTTGCACCGGCCCTGCATGTTTAGGATCGGATACAATGGATGTTTTCTGATTGTCTCCTGGTCTTTCCAAGTCTCTCACTTTTTCTTGACCATCTGGACATTTGTGATGGCTTTCACACCTTATCACCTCATTCACACAAACAATCTCTTACAGAAACCTTCAAAGGTATACAGACAGCAGTATTTTATATTCAGCAGAATACATTGTAAATCAAGTCTTGCTAAATCTTATAACTAAAACAATTCACACTGGGGCTTTAGGCCCTCAATGTTCCTCTAATATCCTTAACATAGATACAATACAAGATCCTATCTCTTACTTACTAAAACCTTAAAACAAAGAAATGTATATTTAACTAGAGTGCCTAATTTGTAATACATATAGGAAACCATAGTAGACATTATAACTTATCCTAAAACAAAAGGGTGACCATAATCAGTCATAAGGATTGTTCTGGTCTGTCATTCCTTTCTGCTATTCAAAAAGGGTGGCTGACAGGATGAAATCAAATCATACATTAATTCTCATAATACAATTATAAAATCCTGCTCCTACACCATTGCTTCCACTGAGCTAAACTCCAGAGGGCCTGGGCATATGGCACATCCTTAATGGGCACCAGTGTGCAGCAGTTAGTCGAAAGGAGACGTCTTTTGTTTTCACATGGTGTTTTCTTTCTAAATACCATTTAAAAAACAATAAATCGAGTTAAAGTTGTGATTTAAAGCAACAAAGGAGAGAAAACAAAAAGCCACATTTGACACCCATCATCCCAAAGCAACATGTCACTCCCTAGCCTGAACTCTTACGCCTTTTTGCTTGTTTTGTTTCCACAATGGTCTGAGATAAAGATGCTTCCTGACTCTTGTGTCTTTCCAAGTTCATCACGTCACAATTTTCAAACTTGGAAGCAAATCTGATTTTAGTAATGTTTGCCCTGCTGGAATGTTTACATGGCACTAAATGGAGTAGATGTGGCATCCATACTGCATAATGGGAGAATTCTACAAATATGTATTAGAGTCAGATCTAATGTCCATTGAAGTCAATGGGAGATTTCAGTGGGTGCTGGATAAAGCCTTAATTCATTAGATAATTTCTGTTTGTAGAGCGAGTCTTCAGGATAACTTTTTCAGTGACACACACAATTTTGTTTTACACCTTTGGCTGAATGGAACTTCCCCCCAGGTGGAAATACTACCTATATCCTATTCATTCCTGTTCTCACAGCAGCAAGGGGGGTGCATTGAGCAAAAGAAAAGGGATCCAGCACATTGGGAAATTCAAAATGCAGATTGGTTAGCATGGGATAATTGGTGGTTGCAATAGTGGTGTCAACAATACACTACATCAGGGGTCGGCAACCTTTCAGAAGTGATGTGCCGAGTCTTCATTTATTCACTCTAATTTAAGGTTTCGCGTGCCAGTAATACATTTTAACATTTTTAGAAGGTCTCTTTCTATAAGCCTATAATATATAACTAAACTATTGTTTATGTAAAGTAAATAAGGTTTTTAAAATGTTTAAGAAGCCTCATTTAAAATTAAAATGCAGAGCCCTCTGGACTGGTGGCCAGGACCCAGGCAGTGTGAGTGCCACTGAAAATCAGCTTGCGTGCAGCATTTGGCATGCATGCCATAGGTTGCCTACCCCTGCACTACATCATTTAAGCAACAGGCCAAAACATGGTGTGTTTTGATTGGCTATTGATGCATCACTATTTGTTGTTTTTTAGCATCCACCAATGTGCTCGACGGCACAGAGACCAAATAGACTGGTCCCAGCTGCTAAAACCTCAGAGTGCAGATGCTGGACTTGGTAGAAAGTGAGCATATAAAATACAGTGAGGATGAGAAGGTTTAGTTCATCAAGCCAGTGGACAACTCTCCAATCTAAACTCTCTCCTCTCTCTCATTCCTATCTTCTTCCAACAGTTAGAGGAAATAGCTCAGACCTTTGACCTGAGTTACGGTGTCATGCCTGCCAACTGGTGGCCAGTCTATAAAGCAGACTTAACTACTCCTTGGTCTCCCCTGCTGGTTGCACTCTTTGCTAGCATTCCAGATGTAGACACATCCTCAAGCTGGCATCTCACTGTTTCCCCTGTAACTCATTTTATGTATGAGTGTATTTGTAACGGGGCACAGCTGGCCTAGTACTGTTAGAGCAACAGAAATGCTGGGGAAACATAGAATAATTTCTCCAAAGGAAAAGGCTGTTTCTTGCTCTCTCTTTGGGCTCAGTTTGGAAATTAAAGTCTCAGATAAAATGGAAATAAAATTACTGGAGCTGAATAAAAACGGGACCCTCCATCATTCTAACTAGATGGCAAAAGGAGTTTTGATAAAGAATATATTTAATAGAAATGCCAGTATCAGTTACTGGAATCCTGTTAGCTTTTAGAGCAGCCTCAACTCAAGTGTATTTGACTAAGTAAACAAATCTGTGTTATTCTAAGAAGATAAGGCATTTTGAAAAGGATCATGCTGTTACTCAGCTAGAGTTCAGCATATTTGCTCTTGGCTACAGCAGACAGCTCAGGATTCAGATAGGTTAAAGTTTAGCTGAAGTCTCCTGAGTTAGTTTACAGCTTTCACCAAAAAAAATCACAGTGACGAATAATCCTGAAATATTCATCAGACACAGAAAACAGAGATGAGGATTCTAGCCTTGATCTCTGTGTTTCTCATCATTTCCTTTTCTATCTCAGCCACCAGCTGCAGGTATAAAAGATCCCTCTGTTCCTTCAAGTACTGGAAATAACTGGTATCATTTCTCCACCAGGCATTGCTGTTGCTGTCTACCCTTGCACAGCATTGACAACTCTTCAATGCATGATCAGCCTCTTTAAGGTTTGAGTAGGGAGGGACTATGCTGGGGAGGCTAAGGCTTGTTCTTTGTGAGAGCCCCAGGACCCCGGCATTGACATCATCTCACTTGACAGATTGCATTCCTCATTTTCAGATAGGCAGGAGTTAATGGACATCCATAGTTCCCTGTGGTGTTTTACCATGATTTTTCTCCGTTGTCAGGGCTGGAACCATGTTTAAAAAGTTGCCTTTTCTCTAAAGACGATCCTTTTGGGTTTGGACTTTGATCTGGGTGAAGAAACATAAATGTAAGTTGATTTTCTTTCTTTCAGTGAGTATTATTCACCTTTTCCCAGGCAGAGTTTTTGAATCTCTAACATCATTTATTTAACATCTCTGCTCTATTACTAGGTCATTGAGAAGTAATCTTCCAAACAAAAGTTTGTTACAAAGCAGATATGCAAAGAGATTGTACTTTCCTGGACAAATCTAAATAGCTTTCTTTCTTACAATACAGTGGTGGTGACATTTTAAAAATGTTTATTCTATTTATGTCTCATGTGCCTTTTCCCTGTAGTCTATCAACCTCACATCTTCAGTTATTACATCCTTTACTAGGCGGGGGGCAAGAAGGATCCCTCCTGACATCACAGTGTGTGTGTGTGGGGGGGGGTAGTTGTGTGAGGACATTATATAATAAATGCCTTCATCAGCTGTGAAGTTGGTAACACTGGGACTTTTCAGCTTTGAAAAGAGATGACTAACAGAATATGATAGTATCAGAGGGGTAGCCATGTTAGTCTGGTTCTGTAAAAAGCAACAGAGAGTCCTGTGGCACCTTTAAGACTAACAGATGTATTGGAGCATAAGCTTTCGTGGGTGAATACCCACTTCGTCAGACCCAGGATATGATAGAGATCTATAAAATGGTGACTGGTGTGAAGAAAGTGAACAAGGAAGTGTTTTTTACCTCTTCATATAACACAAGAACCAGGGGTCACCCAATGAAAATAATAGGCAGCATGTTTAAAACAAACATAAGGAAGTATTTCTTCACACAACGCACAGTCAACCTGTGGAACTGGATGCCAGGGGATGTTGTGAAGGCCAAAACTATAACAGAGTTCAAAAAAGAACTAGATAAGTTCATGGAGGATACGTCTAGCAATGGCTATTAGCTAAGATGGGCAGGTGTACAACACTAAGCTCTGAGTGTTCTTAGCCTCTGTTTGCCAGAAGCTGGGAGTGGAAGACAGTGGATGGATCACTTCACAAGTGCCTGTTCTATTTATTCTCTCTGAAGCATCTGGCGGTGGCCACTGTTGGAAGACGGAATACTGGGTTAGATGGTCTGACCCAGTATGGCTGTTCTTATGTTAGTGTTGGAGACAGATCCAGAGGCTGAAACCCCTTTATCCACAAAACAAGTAGGGAAGAGCAAGCTCCCCCTCATTTGCTTCAGCCTGCTTTTTGGAGGAAAGAGCCTAGTTTTGTTCCTGTTCCTTTTCAGACCTTGACGTTTCTGCTTAGCCTGCGAACAAGACTGCCAGGTGTGGTGGTCAGGATAGTGATGTGGACGCTTGCCCACTAGGAAATGGACGGAAATCTACCCATTCTTTTTTATAAAGGACAATAAACAACCACCACAGAGAAATGCTCTTCATTCCATAACAACCTATTCAGGCTTGGCTTGACCCAGTAACCTACCAATGAAGGAGTCGCCTCAGTCACTAGTTTCCAGATCCATCCATTCCCTGCATGGAATGCATGTTCTTACAGCAGCTAGAAGATATAGTTCATATACCAGCAAGAGACAAGATCACACTGAACATTCTTCACCAAGGGAAGGCTTTAGGCTTCAGGTGTATAGATGGTGACTGGTACATGTCATCCAAGAATTGGGCAGGATGCCTTACACAGACCCAGATGGGAGCCTCTTTCACCAAAGCTGAAAGAAGGGGGGGACCCTCTCCAGCATAAGATTAACATCTCATGTTTTTCAGGGCTGTCTCCAAAATTACATAGGTGGGTTTGTGTGGAATCATTCTCTTACATGCTTGTGCAGTGGAAAAACTGTATGAAAAATTGTTGATACGAATGGAAACATTGATTCCATGCTGACCTACTAGCTCTTGGTTTTTATAACATTTTTCCATGGATGGAACTATGACATCTAAACCTCTTCTTTCTCCTCCTCTTCACATAAAACCACGGTGATATGTCTGATGTTCAGCGCTCCAGCTGTGTGCCACTTTTACCACTAGATGGCATCATTACCCCGGATTTTAGTTATTCATGCCGGTAAAATGCTGAGAAAAGGGAAGCGTGAGTCTATCAGACACTCCCCTATCCATCTTTGCTTTCCCAGAGCTGAGTGAAAAGGTTGTTTAGGAAACAGTATGCCATTTCTTTTGCCAGTTCATTTTGTATGATCCCCCTTCACTTGAAATGTAGATCTTTTATTAATGGGTGGCAATCTGGTAGCTAGTCCCTGAATGTTCATTGTGAGATTGTCTTTCGTGCACACCGCCTCCCACATTGAGAGTGGCAGCTTTGTTAAGTGCAGGCAGGCCAGTTGGTGGGTACTTTTCAGAGGAAGGTTGGTAATTAGTATTATCGGCATTTTACAGATGGAAAACCAGAGACCGAGGGAGTTCAAGAGCCTCAGTTTCCCCATCTGTGAAATGAAATTAATGTACTTCACAACACCGCCAGCCTTGTGAGCTGGTGTGGAGTGAGGAGAGGGCCATGGCTTCACCTCCATCTCTCTCCCTCCCCCCCCCACCCCAGTTGGGTATTGCACACCCACTAGGGAGTAGGGAAGGAGCAGGCCTTTTTTGTCCTCAGCAGTGGAACTGCAATTTTGCCTCATGTTTGTAAAGTCCAGGTGAAGGGGGAGAGGTCCTTGCCCTCTCCTCCCAGCCCCAGCTCTGTAAGAGCCAGGCAGAATCTTGTCTTGTATCTGTAGTGTTGTGTTATTTTTTATACAGTATGAACTACTAATTCCATGTGTGTGGAAGAACATGCCAAGCCATGTCACAGACTGCCCTAAGGAAGAGCAAAAAGCAGCGGCAGTGCCCCTGAGGCTGCCAGCCTTCAATAGTACAAAGCAACACCCAGGAGCGGCGCCAGGGTTTTTGGCGCCCTAGGCAGGGGTCCTTCCGCGCTCCCGGTCGTCGTTGGCAATTCTGCGGTGGGGGGGTCCTTCCGCGCTCTCGGTCTTCGGGGCACTTCGGCGGCGGGTCCCAGAGCGAGCAAAGGACCCGCCGTAGAATTGCCGCCGAAGACCGGGAGCGCGGAAGGACCCCTCGCTGCCGAATTGCCACCGAGGGCGGCAAAATGCCACTCCCCCCCAAATCCTGGTGCCCTAGGTGAACGCCTAGGTCGCCTAAATGGCAGTGCTGGCCCTGGCAACACCTCAACCTGATCATGGAAATGGGCTCTATCTAGCCTTTAATTTGGGGTTAACTGGTTGGAAACCCATGAACTGGAGTTGTTTTTTAAGGGGCCAGTCTTGAAATGTGATGAGCAGCTCTTGGACTTACTTCACAGGAGGTGGTCAGCACCTGACATGATCAGGCCCTAAGTATCCAAGGAAAGTGCAACAGTGTCTAACATCATGTTAGTTAACACAGTTTCTAACACGATGCATTTTCCCAGTGTTGACAATGCCTGGAGGATTTTCCCTTTCAGACTTTTTGGTATTCAGGCTAGCACCGAGTGAAAAGAATAAGAGATCACTTCTGTACTTTCTCATATCCAATTTTAAAGTATGTAAGCTGGTAATTACTGAATGGAAATGGATATTTTTGTTAAACTAATATTAAAAATTGATATGCCTATATTTAGCCTACCCGATCTAAAAGGCTCTAACCGGTAACTCTATCAGAGATGCAGGAAAGTGGTGCTGAGATGTATGTAAAATGGTCTGTGAAAAGACATGCAGTGATTTCTAATCCCACAACAGCTATGGGAGAGGAGGGTAAATATTAAGCTCTTGTTAATTTCTCATGTTTCTTTTTTCCCCTCTAACCAAGATTTCAGCTAGCACAAATAATTGTCATCTTAATTAATTCTATACTATGGACATTTCTTCCTTAAACTTTATTTTTCTATTTTTTGTTTACAGATCAACCCCTGTACATTTTATCTAAATGTATCTAATGGAACTGGAGTTGCATTTATGTATTTTTGAGGCTGCAGTGTATTCTGGTGTTGGATTTAGACTATCTTCTGATCTCCCACTGATGTCCAATAAATAGCTAAGAAAGACTACATGATTTGGTCATAAGAGCCTTTCCTTGCTGGTCTTGAATGTAAGGAGTTAAGAATTGCATGTTCCAAAGGTGTCTAGGTTTGGGTTATAGATGCAGATAGGGAATTCTATTTATGGATGCCCTGCCTGAGAGCTTGAGGCTGACTTTCAGAGATGCTGAGGACCCAAACACTCATTGATTTCAAATGGAGTTGTGGTGCTCAGCAACTGTGAAAACTACAGGCAGTCCTTGACTTGACGATGTTTGAGTTACGATGAACAACATTGATGACGTTTATAAATTGACACCTGACGTCGGTTTTGAATTTACGATGCTCGATCCGACACAACGCCATACCAGCGAACAAGTTAATACGTTCATACGTGCGCATTGACGTTCTGCGCCGCCCATCTACCTGACTCAAGACGCTCAGTTGCTCTTCTGATGCCATTTTTATGTGGTGAATCTTTGTGTTTCCAAACTTCTTCTTATCATTTTGTGTTTATTTTCCCATAATAATGGCAGAAAAGAATAAATCTGATGTTTCTTCTTCTTCTTCTAAGAAACTTAGAACAGTTACTATGAAAACAAAAATGGAAATAATGAAGAGGTTCAGAAAAGGTGAGACGCCAACTGAAATCGGTAGAGCTTTGGATAGCTCCTGAACGACTATTGTGACCATCCCGAAAGACAAGGAAAGAATTCAAGAACATGTTAAGGGCGCGGTTCCTATGCAATCAACTGTGATAACTAAGCAGCGTGTTGGACTTATTGCTCAAGTTGAGAAACTGTTAATCGTTTGGCTGGAGGATCAAAATCCATGTAATGCAAGTAGGGGATGGTTTGTGTGTTTTAAAGACAGGGCCAATTTGCATAACATCAGGGGCTCAGGTGAAGCTGCCAGTGCTGATGAGGAGGCAGCTTGTGCTTTTCCTGAGACATTGGCTGAGATCATTGAAGAGGGTGGATATTGTGCTTGGCAAGTTTTTAATGTTGACAAAACTGGTCTCCTTTGGAAAAAAATGCCATTGAGAACCTACATTGCCAAAGAAGAGAAATCCATGCCAGGGTACAAAGCTGCTAAAGATAGGCTCACTCTTTTTCTTGGTGCAAATGCTGCAGGTGACTTTAAACTTAAACCTTTGCAGCTTGTGTACCATTTAGAAAACAGCAGGGCTTTCAAGGGATATTCCAAGACATTTCTCCCAGTGATATGGAAATCCAATCCTAAGGCATGGGTTAATAAGAACATTTTTGAGGATTGGTTTATTCATCATTTTGTGTCAAGTATCAGGGATTATTGCAACAAAAACAGTCTTGCATTTAAAGCATTATTAATCCTCGACAATGCTTCTGGTCATCCAACCATCCTTGATGACATGCAGCCTGACATCAGAGTGGTGTTTCTGCCCTTGAACACCACCTCATTGTTGCAACCCATGGACCAGGGGGTAATTGCATCCTTCAAGGCCTACTATCTTAGGAGCGCATTTACCCAGACTATCAGGACAACTGAGAGGGAAGGTGGACCAACTCGTAAGGAATTCTGGAAGGTCTTCAACATTTACCATGCAGTTAAGAACATTGGTGAGGCATGGAATGAAGTTAAACAATCAAATTTCAATGGTGTTTGGGGAAAATTGTGTCCTGAGTTTGTGTCTGAATTCCAAGGTTTTACAGACACTGTTGAAGAGGTGACCAAAATGTTGTTGAAATGGGCAAAGAACTCAGCTTAGATGTTGCACCAGAGGATGTTGATGCATTGCTGGCATCACATTCTGAAAAATTAACTAATGAGGACCTCATTGAATTGGAACAGCCGAAAGTGGCAGAGCAAGAAGACGATGCATCCATTGGTGAAGAGACTCCTCGTAAAGTCTTGACATCAGAAGTGTTGGCTGAGGCATTTCAATATTTGGAAGCTGCCATGTCTCTGTTTGAGGAACATGACCCCAACATTGAACACAGTCCATCTGTGAATAGGGGCATATTCAACATGTACAGCTGCTACAGAGAAATTTACAAGGAAAAGAGGAGACCATCTGTCCAAACTTCCTTGGACACTTTCTTTAAGAAAGCAGACAAGGCTCCAGAAAAACCTGCAGCCAAGACTCCTGAGAAGACTCCAGCCAAGAGCCCCTCAAAAAGTCCAGCAAAGTCATCTCAAAGAAGTCCTTTCAAATCACGTCAAAAACCCCTGAAAACTTCACCCAATTAGACCTAGTCATGAGCTCAGAAGAAGGTGTCCCATTCTTCATTCCTTCAGTAGGTTTCTTAACCTACAAATCAAATGACAAGATCAGCAACACCCAGGAATGATGAAGACAAGGTATGTAAAAAAAAATGTTAAGACTTTAAAATTTGTCTATGCTTTTTAGATCATTTGTAGGTAGGGGTAATGTACAGTACTATATTTTTTTATGTATTTTTAGCTTATGTAATTTTTATGTCAATATAATTGTTATTTACAATATAAATACATTAATGTAGCTAAATTACTCATTTATAATTGATTGAGTACAAAAATTTGGGTTATTTTGGTGAAAATAATGTATCTGGCCTTGGTTCAGGAACCAGTCCCCCATTTATAACATTGTTCCTATGGAAAAATCGGTTCAGAGATACCATGTTTCGACTTAAGACGCGATTTTCAGGAACCAATTGTGTCGTAAGTCCGATGACTGCCTGTAATCTCAAGGTGTCAGAGCTGGGCATCCAAAAATGGAGGCACCTGAAATCAGTGGCCATTTTTTAAAATGTTGGCCTAAACACACCATTAAAATATATTCCTTAATCCTGGCCTGGGGAGGTTTAATGGGGCAGGGAGAGGGAGGTGGTGCTGCGCTGCTTTGAGTTTATCACAAATAATTGCTGTAGGTGAAATATTAACATTCATGTACACTTATCTGTGTGAGACAGCTAATGATATTATATACTGCGAGCATTTATTGCTCTCCCAAACTTTCCAAAAGCATTCGCCTCACGCATCTGGCAATTTCTAGCATCATGGTTTCTGTTTGTTAGGTGTTGCATCACACTGGTTTCAGAAGGGGTTTGAAAAACTTGAAAGATTTATGTTCTGTCCCACATGGACAGAAAACTAAACAAGAGCTAAAAAATTATATTTCTGGAAATGCACTTCTTCACAGCCAAGTATTCCAGGTAAATGAATGTGTTCCTTTGATATGAACAGAAAATTTTAGAGAGAGCAGTAAGGGATCAAAGTGAATTCCATGTCCATTATTGTTTGATAAACTGCTTCATGTAATATCTCAAAGTACTACTTCTCATGTAGCAACAAGTGAAATGTACATGGGCTAAAAGAAATGTCCATGAGTAACATGGGGAAACCTGTCAGAAAGACATGAATGTAGGACAAGATCCTGCAACATTCTTATTGGCATGGAGAATTTCTTTCAGTTCCTGAATGACTCAATGAAGTCATGTATATTACTCTAGCCAGCCATATCTCAGCCCCTACTATTACTGACCACTATATATACACATGATGTAAACAAGTTACATGATTTGTTAAATTGTCATTTTCCAGTGCAGCAGACTGTAGTTGCATTACAAAATGTCCATGTATTCCCAATCCCTGTAATGTTGTTGCTTTATTTATTTGGTTATGTATTTATGTATGTATATGTTTTTCTATGGTGCTTACCACCTTCATATTGGAATGTATCTTTACAACACCTCAGAGAGGTAGGAAAGTATTATTACCCCTATTGTATGAAGTAGAGAACTGTGTCTTGTCAACACAAATGAAATAGCAGCAATTGGCTAGATCACCACCATTACTGTTGCCATTGAGGATAAAGACCAGTGCAGGCATAGGCGCTGACTCTGTGTGCTCCAGAGTTTGAGCATTCACAGAAATAAAATAGTGCGTACTCAGCATCCGCCAGCAGCCCCTTGGATCAGCTCCTTTCTCCCCCTCCCCGTGCCTCCCACTCACTGGTGGGCCCCACCGATCAGTTACTCCCCCTCCCTCTCAGTGCCTCCCCACCCAGCGATCAGCTGTTCAGTGGCATACAGAAGGCATTGGGGGGGGGGGAGGAGCGGGAGCAGGAAGAGGCATGGGAAAGGGGTGGAATGGGGTGGGAAGAGGCGGGGTGGGGATGGGAGCTTGGGAGAAGGAGTGGGGGGTGGGGTCTGGGGTGGAGCGGGAGTCCAGCACCCCCAGGGGAAATCACAAAATCGGCTCCTCTGAGTGCAGGCACTGTCTAAATCATTTTCTGAAAGATACACAGGAAGTGTGTGGTAGAGGCAGGAATAGAACTCATGTCTCTGGAGCGGCAGACCAATCTAAGAAGAGCATCTCTAACTGTAATCAAGTGTTCATCACAATACAGTATTAAAAAGCTGGATGCCCAACAGAGGTGCTCTCACACATTGTATTAACTCTACTACTAAATCATGAGTTCCCTATGCGGAAAGACTTTTAATACTAAGATAACATCACAGGGTTTTAGTTTAAGACCAGAAACCAGAATAATCTGAACCTCACCAAAAAATATAACCATTGTATTTATATATTTTTTTAAATGACCCCCTATCAGTTCTGTGCTTGTGACAAATCCAGCCCTGGGCTGAGCACCCCCTGGCAGCAGAATTGGGGTGATTCCATAGTACAAGGAAAGAGGTATCCAGGCAGCACCCCTGTGCAATGCAGAGCCCACTCCACAAGAGCACCCTGGATGCCTGGACATGGGGTTCAGGTGAAAGTAGGGCATGTGTTGTCAGTGCTGGAAGACAAATGGGCTACTCTCACCTTTGGATTGCAGTATCCCTGCAGAATAGCTCCATGACCTGGGGAGAAGAATTTCTCTTGCTGCGCACATACTGCAGTTACTTGTGCTGGG
Source organism: Trachemys scripta elegans (assembly GCF_013100865.1). Lineage (NCBI taxonomy): Eukaryota > Metazoa > Chordata > Testudines > Emydidae > Trachemys > Trachemys scripta. The sequence goes on along the minus strand of NC_048304.1, from coordinate 92,680,355 downwards.
TATGGGGCCCAAGATTTGGCCCTGAAGAAGCTCTGTGGAAGCTGTGTAATAAATACACAACATAGCTCTTTTCCTCGGTCCTGCTTCTGCACCACTGAAGTCAATGGGAGTGTTGCGCTTGCTTTTTGTAAATTACATACAGCACCACGGACAGGGAGCCAGGTCTGGGATGGAAGACAGCTACCAAACAACACTCAGCACACTGAATAGCATCGGAGGAGGGAAAATGTTGGCCCTATTTTGCTCATAGTCCTATATAGTAAGTGCCATGGGATTTTTAATGTCCATGTAGAGCTGAGAGGGCCCAGATCTTATCTGAAAAATCCACCTGCAGTATTCAGCATGCAACTCAGTTTATCTTCTTTATATAATTGAAAGGCTGCTTGCATTTGAGCATGTTGTTCCAAGAGTTTGAATCTAGGGTCCAAAGCCCATTGAAGTCTATGGGAGTCTTTCCATTGGGTTCAGTGGTTTCTGAGTCAGGCTGTAAGCATTCAGAATCAATGCTAGCAGTCCAACTCATACATGTACTCTTACCATGATGTTTAGAGATTTATGCAGTACAGCACATTATCCATGCACACTGAAATAAGGAGGCATCCTCACATGGGCAGTATTCTATTATTTATCTATTACAATTAATGGAAATGCTAAAAAGTGGACCTATCCATATGAACTAAGTGCATTTGGCGCAGCTTAAAAATGCATCCTAAAGAAAAATGCCTCCATATTCTACCCTGGATCTTTGAACAGAATATATCAAAATTAACATTTAATTAAATTTAATTGCAAGCAGACACAGAAAAGGGTGACCCTGATGGTCATACATGGGGAAATTACTAGTACTTAATCAACCCAGGTTCTTAACACTATCTGAGTCCTATTGAGTGAAGTAGTTGATGTTCTTCTTCGAGTGATTGCTTATATGTATTCCACAGTAGGTGTGCGTGCTCGCCACGTGCACCGGTGTCGGAAGGTTTTAAGTCGTGCGACACTTGTAGGTGCCCGATGCCAGTGAGTCATCTGCATGTGGAATGTTTATGCTGTTTGGGTGAAACTCATCTCACGGCACCGGTCCCGCAGCCCTGGGTATCGATCGCCGGTGAGTCCCTGTCGTGGATCCGCCCGTTGGAGCCGATTGCCGAGCAGCAGTACCGATGGTACCAGTCCTCCAAGTTGAGATCGAGGTCTCAGGGTTGGCACCACTCCCGGGGCCACCACTCCTTCCAGTCCAGGGACAGTGGCAGGTCATATATCAGCCTGGCCTCCCTTTGTAGCCATCCATCGATGGGTCAGGCCAGCCAGGCTGAGCAGCCCACTCCCCTGGTGCCACATCAGGTGCAGTGGCACTGGGCCCCGTGGCCGGCACAATGGTACCAGTGGGCACCGTGGGCCCTGACGCAGCCTCCGGTGGGGGTTTGCTCGGTGTCCGGAGCCTCAGAAGGGCCAACGGCCTCCCTCTCCCGGCCTCCAAGGAAGGAGTCGGTGGGACGTACAACCTCAGCACTGTGCCCGGAGACCGACCAGGTGGTGGCCCCTCCGGTGCTGGTGGACAGGCAAAGTAAGGCGCTGGCTTCCTCGCCCTCCCCTGATAAGGCAATTATGGACCCGGAGGGAGGATTCTAAGGCCCACCAAGAACAATTAAAAAGGGTGGCATCAAGCTTCAACCTCCAGGCAGAGGAGGTGGAGGAGCCCCCGGACTCCCTGTTTAACGTACTGTCCACCTTGGTACCAGGCAGGGTGGCCTTGCTGCTCCACGAAGGGGTGGCGAAAATTTCAAATGCCCTGTGGCAAACCCCAGCCTCATTGGCACCCATCTTTAAGAGAGCAGAACTCAAGTATTTTGTGCCCACCAAGGGGCATGAATACCTATACACCCACCCTGCTCCTAATTCCCTGGTGATTGAGTTGGTCAACCACAGGGAGCGGCAGGGACAACAAGCCCCTACTCTGAAAAATAAAGAGTCAAAGAGGCTGGACTCATTGGAAGAGAAATTTATTCATCCTCGAGCTTCCAGTTATGGGTAACGAACCATCAGGCTCTCCTGGGCCGGTATGAGTTCAACCTGTGGGGCTCTTTGCCCAAGTTCGAGGTCTTCCTCCAGGAGCGTGAGAGGAAGGAGTTCAAAGCACTGGTGGAGGAGGGTATAGCAGCGGCCAGGGCAACCCTACAGGCAGTGGCTGATGCGGCGGACACAGACACGCGGTCCATGGCCTTCGCGGTGTCCATGAGAAGGGTGTTGTGGCTCCTGCTCTCTGGGCTGTTCAGTGAGGCGCAGAGCTCCTTGCAGAACCTCCAGTTTGACAGCAAAGCCCTGTTTGCGGAACAAACTGATATAAAACTCCGTGGCCTGAAAGACTCCTACATGATGCTTCAGACTCTGGACCTCTATGTTCTGACTCCGGCTAAACCTAAGTTTAAGCCGCAGCAGGCTCCCGCCCAGGCCTCGCACTCTAAATACGAGCCCACTTATAAAAAGTCACGGGACTATAAGAAATGCCTGCAGAGGCAGTCTCGGCCTGCCCCCCAGGCAAACAGGCGGAGAAACAGCAGTTTTGACAGGACGCCCGGGGACGCCCTGCCAGTTCTCATCAGGAATTCACCCACAATAAAGCTTCCTTTCTCCAACCGGTTGTGTGCTTTCCTCCCAGAGTGGTCACATCTTACCTCGGACCGATGGGTCCTCAACACCATCTCTGGAGGTAACACCATCTCTGGAGGTTACACCCTCCAGTTTACCTCCACCCTGCCCAATCACCCTCTGCTCCCGTCCCTCCTGGGGGACCCCTCGCTCTGCTGGAGCAGGAGGTGTGGCGGCTCCTAGGCCTAGGAGCTGTGGAAGCGGTACCCGGGGAGTTCAAAGGCAAGGGGTACTACTCCTGCTATTTCCTTATCCCAAAGGCCAAAGGGGGGCTCAGGCCCATCCTGGACCTGAGAGGTCTGAACCAGTACATGGTGAAGCTCAAGTTCCGCATGGTCTCCCTGGCCTCCATCATCCCCTCCCTGGATCCCGGGGACTAGTATTCTGCCCTCGATCTGCAGGATACGTACTTCCACATCCATATATTTGAGGGGAACAGACACTTCCCCTCGACACTTTCACGGTTGGGCAGGAGAACTACCAATTTACGGTCCTCCCATTTAGCCTGTCCACTGCCCCCAGGGTATTTACAAAGTGTATGTTGGTGGTGGCGGCCTACCTCAGGCACCGGGGCGGGGGGGGAGTCCAGATCTTCACCTATCTGGATGACTGGCTGGTCAAGGGCAGCCCCCCAGATCGCAGGTGTGGGATCACGTGGTGCTCCTTCTGTCCACATGTGCCACTTTGGGCCTGTTGGTAAACGACACAAAGCCCACGTTAGTCCTGGTACACCACATAGAGTTTATCGGGGCAGTCCTGGACACCACGTCAGCCAGAGCCTCCCTCCCTCAGGACATGTTCGAGACCCTGAAAGGGCTCATTGACACTGTCACAGGTTTCCAGTGACAACAGCCAGAGCATGCCTCCAGGTCATGGGTCACATGTCGGTATGTATGTATGTGGTCTGCCACGCCAGACTCAGGATGAGGCCCCTCCAGCTCTGGTTGGCCTCGGAGTTCTCCCAGGCCAGACAGGATCAACAAAGTCCTCACTGTGCCCGAACCAGTGATCGCCTCCCTACGATGGTGGTCCTCCCTGGGGAACATGCTCCACGGGGTCCTGTTCAGAGGCAGGCCCCCATCGATGGAACTGGTGTCCAATGCTTCAGACCTGGGATGGGGAGTCCATGTGGGGAACGTTCAGACCCAAGGTCTGTGGTCTGTGCAGGACCTGGCCCTCCACATCAAGGAGCTCAGGGCAGTGCAGCTGGCATGCATGGCTTCCGCTCGCACCTGAAGGGGTGGGAGGTCAGGGTTTTCATGGACAACATGGCCTCGATGTTTTACATCAACAGGCAAGGCAGGGCTCGATCCTCTGCCATCTGTCAGGAAGCCCTCAGTCTGTATAGCCCACAACATTTGCCTACAGGCCTACCACCTACCAGGCACCTGGAACTTGCGGGCGGATCGCTTGAGCAGGGACTTCTCCTCTTAGCACAAGTGGTCTCTTCACCCAGAGGTGGTGTACAGACTTTTCCAAGAGTGGGGAACTCCCCAGGTGGACCTGTTTGCGACTCGGCAGAACCATCGCTGTCCCCGGTTCTGCTCCAAGGGGGGGCTGGAATGGGGTGCTATTTCTGATGCCTTCCTCCTGTCCTGGTCAGGCCGGTTTCTCTATGCCTTCCCCTCCATTCCCACTGATAGGTAAGGTCTTGGAAAAGATAAAGGCAGACAGGGCCCAGGTCCTACTGATTGCCCCAGCATGGCCCAGGCAGCATTGGTACGGGACCCTCACGAGCCTGGCAGTCGCCCCGCCATGGCCGTTGCCGTCCCGCCCGGACCTGCTCTCCCAGGACCAGGGCCACCTCCTCCACCCCAACCTAGCCGCACACCATCTCACGGCATGGCTGCTCAATGGTTAGGCTGGGAGGAGAGGACGTGCTCACAGGGGGTCCAGTGCATCCTCTTGGAAAGCAGGCGGCCCTCCACACGTCAAGCCTACTTGGCAAAGTGGTCTCAATTCTTCCAATGGGCGGATGAGCGGAGCATTTCCCCCGTGGCTGCCCTGATCCAGCTCATTCTGGACTACCTCCTTCACCTTAGGGCCTAGGGCCTGGTGCCCTTGTCTGTCAAGGTGCACTTGGCAGCCATATCGGCCTTCCACCCACCGGTGCAGGGCCACATGGTATTCTCCCATGCTATGACTGGCCGATTCCTTAAGGGATTGGATCGTCTCTTCCCGTATGTCAGACCCCCAGTCCCACATTGGGACCTGAACCTGGTGCTGGCCCGCCTCACAGGTCCCCCCGTTTGAGCTGCTAGTTACATGCTCCTGGTCGCACCTCTCGTGGAAGGTAGACTTTCTGGTGGTGATCACATCAGCTAGACGGGTCTCGGAACTCAGGGCCCTGACCTTTGCGCCCCCGTACACGGTGTCCCCTAAGGATAAGGTCCACCTCCACCCACATCCTTCGTTCCTCCTGAAGGTGGTCTCCGCTTACTACATGGGTCAGGACATTTTCCTGCCGGTCCTCTGCCCCAAGCCCCATGCATCCAGTAAGGAGCGCCGCCTCCATACGCTGGATGTGAGAGGGGCTCTGGCTTTCTACCTGGAGCGGACAAAACCGTTCAGAAAATCCTCGCAACTGTTCATCGCCTCGGCCGCCTCCAGAGGCTGGATGTGAGAGGGGCTCTGGCTTTCTACCTGGAGCAGACAAAACCATTCAGAAAGTCCTCGCAACTGTTCATCGCCTCGGCCGAATGCATGAAGGGTTGGCCGATCTCCATTCAGCGGCTCTCCAACTGGATCACATCATGTAGTCATATGTTCACACTTTCACCTTGCATTATGCAATCGTCTCCCTAACCAGGGAGGACGCTGGGTTCGGCAGGGCTGTGCTCCATCCCGAGAATTTGTGAACTCCTACCCACCTCCAACAGATATAGCTTGGCATCACTTACTGTGGAATACACATGAGCAATCACTTGACGAAGAAAAGACAGTTACCTTTTCTGTAACTGATGGTCTTCGAGATGTGTTGCTCATATCTATTCCACACCCACCCTCCTTCCCCTCCATCAGAGTTGTCTGTCAAGAAGGAACTGAGGGTGGGGGGAGCGCGCAGCACCTCTTATACCGCGTCATGGAGGAGTCACTCCAGGGGTTACTAGGGGCGCTCTCCTACGAGTACTGCTAGGGGAAAAACTTCTGGCACTGGTGCATGTGGCGAGCACGCACACCTACTGTGGAATAGACAGGAGCAACACATCTCGAAGAACACCAGTTACGGAAAAGGTAACTGTCTTTTTTTTTCCTTAAGTGAGTTAAAGGAAAGTCTGGAGTTACTGTTAGTAAGAGATAAGTTCAAAGGTTGTCTATAGGCTCTGTCTTGATGGGCAAAAAGGGTATGTTTCTAATTGTATTAGCTCGATTGAATTAACTAAGAAGCCCTCTTAGGGTATGTCTACACTGCATGTGGGAATGAGCCTCCCAGTGCAGGCCATAGACTTGCACTAGCACCCTAAAAATAGCTGTGTAAAAGTTGCTTTAATCTTGTGACTTGGACTCTTAAGTCCTTCCCCATCCTGCTCCAGGCTTCAGAGTCCGCGCTCCACCCCCGGCCACAACATCTACGCAGCTATTTCTGGAGCACTTGCGTGTGTTTGTGGACCTTGGTTGCGAGGGCTTGTTCTCACCTGCAGTGTAGACATGCCCTTAATGCTCATGAAGACCAAAGAGGCTTGTTAATCCTGTTAAATTAATTTGACTGAGCCACAGTAATTTAAAAAAACACACCTAATTCATCTGTCAAGAGTCAGAGGGTTTAAAAAAATATGAGAAAGGCACAATAGCCTCTGAGGCTGTGGCTAGATGGACAAATAAGGAGACTTTTTCCCCTCAGGTAGTTTTAGCACCTGGTGTCTTTTTTACCACATTCACTAATGTGGTAATTTCCTAATGTGGACACCTCAGTTTGTAGGTTTTCCTACCTTAGCAGGCGCTGAGGTAAACCCTCAGCTCCCCACTGGTATTTATCTCTGACCCATGCATAAATTACACTTGCCTTGCCCACTCTAGGATTTTATCACGCATTATCTAGTACACAGTAACCTGTTCCCCTCCACTTTTTTGTTTTGTTTTGTTAATGTGGATGCACCTTTAGAGTATTTAGAGCTGGTTGTTAGGCTTCAGTGCAGCCTTATTCTCTGCCTGCTTGCAACGTGCAGGAATAGAAGGAACCCAAAGAGCATTATTTTGAGACAAAGATGTCAGGATTTAGATCTAAGAAGTTTAACTCTTCCTAGCAGGTAAAGTCTAAGAGTTAAAGGATCTCTTAATTGAGTTAAGATAACTCATCTGAGGAAATTGGATTGAAAAACGCGTTTTTGCCCCAGAAGACAGGACTTTATTGTGCTGAATACAGGCCTTGTTTAGACTAGATTCAATATGTGATGTTGGCACATATAATACGTTTTTGAAGACTAGTGTAAACAAGGAACATTGCTTTAACCCATGCTAAAATGGCTGAGATAAAAGGGGTAACATTACTCCACAAATCTTAGCCTAGACAAGTCCTGGACAGTCCAGGCATAATTCACTTCCCCAAATTAATCTCAACTTTCTGTTTGCTTTTGCTCCCACCTGTCTCTAGCAGCTCCTCTTGACTGGACAATAGGTACTATGGCGAGCCTGTCTTAACCAAATATTAGCATCAACTTGGGATAATTGTGAGTGAAGTTCAGTGTTGGGAAAGGTGCTGGGTTTATCCTACTATTTCTACTGTGGCATAGATTTAACTAAATCATTCCCAGAATTCTTTGTCAAATACCGAGTTGAAATAAGGAGCACCTTGCATTTCAGATAGACACTGTCTTTCCCTGGACTAATGCAGTTGACAGTTGTAAAGTGAGGAACTTTATTGTGAATAAAGCTATATCCAGCCAGCTCATCTGGCCAGATTTTCGATCTTAAAATCCACATCAATTTCTCCGATACTTAAACTGCTTAAAGTGATGCCTAAAGTACTTTTGAAAAATACGCATTTACAGGCTTTGGTGGTTAATTTTTTAAGATCCGAGTATTTAATTGAATCAAAGAGAACACATCATGCCGGAAGCAAAAACTAACACACTGGCCTCTCGTTCCACAAAGCTCTCTCCCGCAGCCCACTTGGAGGCAATCCAGATCAGATTTAGCTCTTTTCAGCCCGGTTTGTATTAAATCCTTGTGGTTTCAGGTGCCCCATGGGAAGTAAGCCGAGGCCAGGGGAGTTGGTGTAATCCGAGGCCAGTGAGCTAGGGGCGAGGATTTCACTGTAACTTGGCTGCGCCTAGCGCACGGCGGATCGGCAGGAGCAGAAGTTGAACGCCCCGGGCAGCCCTAGGAGGAGTCTGTATGTGCCCCGGACCTGACCACCTCTTCCACACGGGTCTCGGAGCGTGCGGGGCGAAGCTGCAGCCCAGTCATCCGGCGGCGCCACACGCGAGGTAAGCGCCTCCGGATCCCCGGGGCCGAGACTGAACCAGGGTTAGGGTTTTATAGCAGCAGCTCGTCAGGACTGGCTAGGCGGGGGCGGTGATAGCGCTAAGCGGTAGGTGAGTTTGGGTGCGAGGGGGGCAGCGGGGTAGTGGAGGAGAAGAGGGTGCGGGTCCTTGGGGGAGCATTGGGGTGCGATAGGAGATGGAAAGGGATCCGGGGTGTTAAGGGGGGGCTGCAGCGGAGGAAAGACCTGTGGAGTTAAGGGGGGGGGGGGGATGCATTATTATTGGGATTGCAATAGCACCTACCGGCCCTAGTCATGGGCTAGGACCCTACTGGGCGAGGGGGAAAGCGAATGTGTGTGAGAGTGTGGGGGCAACGGGGTGTGTGCTGAGGGTTGTGGTGGGGGGAAAGGGCCGGTATGATTGGGGGAAGGAATTCAACGGAATTGTTGCTTGTATATAATGACAAGAGAGTTTCTCTCTCTGGCCCTACCACCCCTGTTCATGTTGTGAGGCAGCCAGTCCCTTAGCAGGAGCAGACAGACAGACATCCAAGGTGCAACGGCAGCCAATGGCAGGGGCGGCAGGTTTGTATAATTTTTGGGGGTGCCCAGAATGGGTCCAAGTTCCCCCCACCCCAACACACACACCTGCCTTGTAAGCCGATATATATTTTTCAAACTAATGTGAACACGGACTGGATTAACAGTTTCCCTATATTGCACAATGTGGGGTGGGGGAGACGATGACTCTGGCTGGGAGTGCAGGCTCTGGGTGGGGCTGGGGATAAGGGGTTCATGGTGCAGGAGGGGGCTCAGGGCAGACGATTGCAGTTTGGGGTGTGGGGGGGCTCAGAGCTGGGGCAGAGGGTTGCGGTGTGGGGGGATGAGGGTTTGGGGTGTGGGAGGGCTGGGGCAGAGGGTTGCGGTGTGGGGGAATGAGGGTTTAGGATGTGGGGGGCTCAGGGGTGGGGCAGAGGGTTGCGGTGTGGGGGGTGAGGGTTTGGGGTGTGGGAGGGCTGGGGCAGAGGGTTGCGGTGTGGGGGAAAGAGGGTTTGGGATGTGGGGGGGAGCTCAGGGGTGGGGCAGAGGGTTGCGGTGTGGGGGAGGAGGGTTTGGGGTGTGAGGGCCTCAGGACTGGGGCAGAGGGTTGAGGTGCAGGGGTGAGGGCTGCAGGGTGGGGCCAGGGATAAGGGGTTCTCAGTGCAGGAGGGGGCTCAGGGCTGGCAGTGTGGGCTTTGGGGCGGGGCTGGGGATGAGGAGTTTGGGGTGCAGGCAGGCTGCCTCGGGGCTGGAACCAGAGAGGAGGACTCCACAGTCCCCCCAGCCCTCTCCCCATTGGCAGCAGCAAGCTCCAGGGGAGGGGCCCCTCCGTCCGCCCTCAGCAGCACCCTCATCCGGCACCATCACTGCATTGCTCCTAGGTGCGGGGCCCCTCTCAGGTCCAGGAAGCCCCCTCACCTCCCCTGTGGTGGGTGCCAGGAGGGCTGCCATCACGTGTGCGCCTCCTCCCCTCTGCAGGCGGTGGCTGTGCCACTGCCTCAGCCTGCTGCAGCACCACTCCCTTTTGTGGCTGACCAGCAAGGGAGCGCAGTGAGGGGCAGCAAGGCAGCCGCCCGCTGCCCAGGGTGCAGGCAGGGACACTCCGGGGGAGGCGCGCGTGAGTGGCAGCTGGGGCTGTGGAAGGCGCATGGGGCAGCAGGCGGGGGCAGGGGGAAAGATCCGGCCCCAAACATTGGTGGAGCTGGGCCCCCGTGGCTTGAATTTGCTGGGACATGGGCACCAAGGGCCCATCTAACTCACTGCCCCTGGCCAATGGCAACAAGATTTCCAAATGCTCCTCTAGTTAAATCAGCTAGGAAACTTCCTGGGGAAAGTGGCTTTTCCTTAGTTGTTTTAACAGTCTCAGAACAAGGATGTGGTGTTGTTACCTGGGCAAGGTGAGGTAGAGAGGTGACCGGAGGGGACATGGGCAGGGGTCTCCCAGAGCAAAGTGCAGCCTTGTTCTCTGCCTGCTTGCAACGTGCAGAAACCAAAGCAACCCAAAGAGCATTATTTTGAGACAAAGGGATGTCAGGATTTAGATCTAAGAAGTTAGACTTTACCAGCTAGGAAGAATTTCAACAGGAAATAATTTCAAAAATGCACTTTGCAAAACTGTTACAGGACAGAGTCCGGCTTTCTCCCCTTGAGTTCAAAGGCAAAATGCCTAGTGAATTCAGTGGGAAGAGGGTTGCTGCTTTGGAGCCAGGCTGTGCTGTGTTACTCACATCGAGTAGCATTGTCCTCCACAGGTACCCTGTCAACTTCAGTGGTATTAACTCAATGTGTGAGAGTCAGAGGTACCACAAGCTGGCATTCTGTGCTTGTCTGTCAAACACTCTTCCTGTAAGTGTATTGGAGATGAGATTTTAAAGAGACAGTGTGTTGTGGTAGACCTATATTTAGCCCTGCATATATGGAAATAGTTTGCTGCAGAGTAGTATAAAATTATAAATGTGATTATTTTACAGCTTATTAAAAACCTTGAACTTTGAAAATTTTGTACTAAAACGAGCACATATTTCATAAAAAAGTGTGTGAAAAATTCATTCCATTTTCTACTTAGCTGTGGAGCTAGTAGAAACATTTCAAAATTCAAAAAAATTCAACAGGAAAAGTGGGATGGAACTTTCACACACACACCAAATCATTTGAGTCCCATTTTTTTGACCAGCTCCACAATATTTACATTTTTGTTGCTGATTGTATAATAAGGCAAACTTACATAAAAGCTCTGTCATGTAGTCCAATAGTTTGAATCACATGAGTTTCTTAACCAATATTTTAAGTGAATGGTCTTCAGATTCCCTCTACTTTTGTGGTTTCCAACCACAGAACTGTGGTTGATTGATCTTAAAAACATATTTGTTTTCAATTTTTCAGTTTATAATGGATCAGTATGATTAACCATGAGTGATACAATAAAAAAAATGCTTTAACTGTCCAAATTCCCAGATGGTATCACAGAATGTAATTCTCTTATTCCTTGGGATACCTGTACAACTATACCTGTTCCAAATTCTTTTGGAAATAATTATTTCAAATATAAGAATGAACATTGGAGCATTTGCAGCATGAGCTATGCCTTTGTAGTATGTAATATGTGCAAGAGGATTAATTGTCTTTCTGTCAGTTCATTACCTAAGACTTGATCATGCAAAACCTTAGTGATGCACATAGTCTTTACTTATAGAAGTAGTCCCATTTAAATCAATGGAAGTAATTTTGTGATGAAGGATTGCTAAATGTGGCCCATCTTCTTTTACAGGGATATTAAAACCATAAAAATAAAAATGGCGACTGAGACAGGGCTCAATCGCGTTGAGTGCCTTCTGGGAGGTCCTCAGTGCTAGCGGTATCAGCATCTTGCTGGGCTGAGCCAACCCATAAGTATGAAGTAATATAAATATGCAAATACCTTCAAACCTACCTACACTGTAAAGTTTTTAAACAATTATTTGTTTGTATCTCTATAAATTAGTACATGCTTGATAATTCAACTAGAAACCAAAAAAGCAAAATATACTTGATAAATCTTATACTGATAATGAGTCTTGGCTGAACTAATGCTTTTTGATTCACTTACTTTTAAACTTATTTAATTTCCAAGAATGTAGACTCTTAATGAAACATTTTGGATGAATTCAAGTACGTTTGCGTGATAACCTTTTGACTGTTGATTTTATCGGATTAACAAGCTAGTTGGAGCAGCTACATTCTATTTGTTGTTGTATGTCTGTTCCTGCAGAGTCAGTGAAATAACGTTTCCTTTAATGCTGGGAAATTACAGGGAAAACATGAAACTTAATGAAGTGTAGCAGGATTACATTTTGCTCAAAAGAGGTCTGTTATGCCTTTATTGTAGATAATATTGTTATTAATGTAACAATCATTACAATGAAATCTTTCACAAAAATAGTCCGTAGTATTATCCATTCATTACTTTTTCTCCACTATTTTATTTCATACCCTATTTTTCCTTTCTGTTCTATTTTATCTTTTACTTTGTCTTTACCTATGAGAGCGTGTGGCAACATCATTTTAACTGAGGATATGTCAGTATTTTCTTTAGAAGCCTCCATTTTTAGCACTTTAAAACTCACTCATTAACTTTTGCTTTAAATTAAGACTGGGAAATGGCATGAAATAAAATATCTCAATGGAAGAGAGTGCATTTTTATTTTACAAAGCTTTGTCAAATTTGGTTTAGCTACAAAAATTCAAGGAGGAAAAGCTTGAAAACAGAGTATTTTGTCCAGCTTTTGGGGTTGAGTGTTCATACCTTTACCTAACAAATGGCTTTAAAAAAAATACAGTTTTAATGACTGTGAAGGCTGGGCCAAATGCTGAAATCCTTTAGATCGAGCCTGTAGGGAGAGATTTTCAAATGTTTTAGGTATGCACAGGGAACTGCCTTCTTTAATTATGTGTGTGGTTACTGCACTTGCATGAAACAAAAAGTAACTGAATGCTCAAACATCCTCATCTGATCATTTGGGCATGCAGTTAACAGGTAGGTGTGTGCAGCCATGGTGATCACACACAGAAAGAAGGCATGCACTTTTATGTATATTTGGCAGATGCTTGTCCTCATTGATTTTACTTTACTGGTATTTGGTGATAATTGTAATCAATTCCAGGAGACATTTACTGTACTGTTCTTTTTGCCGTATGGGAGCTTTACAATCACACCTGTCATACAGGAAGGGATCTTTGTATTGATAGGAACTGAATGTTATTCACTGGAATGCATTCTGCCAGTCAAGTGGAATTGTAAAGCTCCAGGAGTGTAGTGTGTCCAGATAATAACCAATACTCTTTTTGTAAAGCATGCTGAGATGCCTCTCAGCATACACAGTAGTTAAAAGTAGGCAAAGTTACCTAGTCACAATGTATACTGCTTAGATTTTGGAAGCTGCCGTGCCCACTGAGTTTTCAATCTCCTTGACTGTGCTTCTAAATGAAAACATGGCTAGTTGCATAATACTTTTAGAGGATGTAAAACTTTAACAGCACATCCACAGAATACTCAAAGTGCACACAGTGTAACATTCCCATATGTTACACTGTGAATGGTTCCCGACTGGAATAAAAGTGTGTTGCTTTTATATCAGTATTTTAAAATTCCTATTCCCACCCTGGCCTGATACATATATTCTTTCTACATGATGATCCTGCTGTAGCATCTTACAAAACATTTACATCAAAAGACATTTCTGTGTTGTTCTGTGTGGGTATCAATAAAAAAAACACTGCTATACTTCATTGTTCTCAGAGATCGAGAGATATACTATACAGTACGGGCAATTTACAGTGAGTATAAAAACTATGCCACTTCTTACTATTTCATTTAAGTTCAAGAGACCTCTTGTCATCCCTACTATACTTTTCTAACAGGAACTGAATTTGATACTCATGTGGGGAAAGTTCTGAATTACAGTTACTTGCTGTTAAAGTCCTGAGACAGTGGTAAAGTCTTCTACATGAAATGAGAAATTTTATTAGAATAAAGAAGCCAGTATTTTCCCTAAAGTTACTCAGTCTCCCCAGCTCTTCATCACTGCAGTTTCATCTTAAAAATTCCTGGAACCCAGTTGTTTGGAGACCCGGAGACCCATTTAAAGAAATGGTACACATATTTCACATCTCCTTGTTTCCTATATAAAGAAACTTAAACAAGAATGAATATTTAAAAACAAGTTATAGATCCACAAACCTCGTTGGCTTCATCTTTCATCCCTGGAGTAGGGTTTTTTTCACTTGGATTATCCAATCCCAAAGGTGTAGAGCTCTTCTCAAAAGGATGATCTCCCTTTGCTATGGTGGGAGTCCCATTGTTGCTAGGGTCACACATCAATTCAAACTGGATTTGGAAGCAGCTGCCAAATTCTTTTTCTGAATTGCCTACCATGATCAGTTTTGAGCGTGCAGGATTTCAGGCGCAGCTGAATGTGGTGACCCAGCTGGTGTTGGCCAATATTTATTCCCCTTCAATTTTAATTAGGGCTGTGATCTCATGGTCTAAGGTTTGGTGCATTTTACTGCCCTCTATGTAATATAAATGGCTTCTGCTGGGGATCTTGGGTAAAAGTCTGTAGTTCTTACACAGCCTTCACTATGGCAAAAATTTCCTTGGGCTGGATAGTAGATAGCCACAGCTTTGCATTGTAGGTTGGAGTGCAGGACCGCCCAGCCCAGCAGCAGCTCTGGGATGCATTGTGCTGCAGGGAGACACAATACTTCTGGAGCTCTCAGGAGCACAGATGGCTGCTGCACCACTCAGGGAGAGGGGGGGTGCAGCATCCACTTCTCTCTGCTTCCCCGTCCCCACTCTTCCCTGCCCTCTTTACAAAAGATAGCACTAACAGCGGCATTAGCAGTAGCCCATTGACTTCCATGAGAGTTATGTTCTAGTGAAGATTAGGTAAGGAATGCAGGCATTGGCCCCTTACCAATAAAACAAAAGAAGCAGCCTAAAATTTCCCTTTGTAGGACCCATCTGACCACATCTAGAGGTCATATTAATCCTTTAGGAGCTGTGCTCTAGTATCAAAGTAATGGGTATAAAAAAAACTCCTTGTATTTAGGGTTATTCTTCGTTTTGGAGTAGCAAGACATATCCCCAATTTTTATTTCACTGGGAAGGGGTTGATGCCCTGTAGAACAAACTCCGTGCATATTCAGTTACCATATGGTCTCTAGATAATACAGTGATTGATACCTGAGATCAGATTGCTCAGGCTGCATGTTACGGTGCCCTGCAAAACTCAAATATAGCTAGGAAGAACCTCTAATACTCTCTCCTTCAATAGTTGAGGCCAAATCCGGCACTCATTACCTGCAAACTTCAGAGGCAGTAAATCTTAGTCAACAGCAAGATAACTTAGCCAAAAGATGAGCCTACTGTTGGAGTCTCAAAAGCCTCTTCCCCGAGCCAGACCTGCCCTGCAGCTGAGAGTTGTAGAGCTGCTGTGGAGAATGAGATCACCAGGTGTGTGTGACTTTATTAGAATCAGTTTGTTTATCCCTGTTAAACCTGATCAGTTACCTGTCATGAAGTAAATGATGCCATTTAAGAGTTTACTTTGGCTGCAAAGCCTGTGCACTGAGCTGTCTTGTTTGCAAGGTTCTCTCTAAAGTGGTGTACTCTGCTCTTCTGCTCCTAAGCACTTGTAACAAACCAAACAAGGCTTTCATTTTTTTCCCTCCTATGTGTCATAATTATTTGTCTGTGCCTCCCTTCTATAAACTCTCACATTTAACTACTTGATGCTCTTAGAAGGTGAAATAATGAACTTAGAGGATGGTAACTGAAGAGTTTGTTAGTGTCATTTTGAGTCAGTGATGTTACCTGTCTTTTACTGTTGGAATATTTCCCTTTTCTTGTCTCCTTTTTCTGTTATTTTATTGTGAGGTGATTTTTATTGGTTTTATTCTGAACTCCATCTTAATAAGTTGTAGAAAAGAAAGAAGCAGAGAGATGTACACAAGGAACTGTGTTTTTATTAATCTCTCTCTGGGGAAACAGATTTAGTACACTTAGATGAATTAATAGACTAAAGGAAGCTGTATTTTTATGGGGGAGAATATGTAAATGTGTATGATAAAACAGATTCTCAGGTTGATGGAAAGTGTAGTTTTAGGGCCTAACTCTTCTTTAACTTGTATTGGTGTAAACAGGAGTAAGTCCATTTAAGTCAATGAGTGTAAAATGATGTAAACCCACTGTCACTGAGAGATGAATCAAGGTCTTAAATAACACTGAGGTATTTTAAGTTTGGTTCCCTTCAGCTGTACTATTTATCACTGGTGTTTGCTGTGGCATGTGCTATATTGCCTCTGGATTTTTCAAGTTATGTACAATTAAGTGCTATGGAAAGTAGGGTTACCATACTTAACAAATAAAAAAAGAGGACCCGCCACGGGGGCCTGGCCCCGCCCATTTCCCACCTCCACCCCGCCCCAACTCCGCCCCTTCCCCGCCCCAACCCCGCCCTAACTCCGACCCCTCCACCCTCCCACTCCCAGCCACGCGGAAAGGGCTGCCCGAGCGCTACCGGCTTCACGGTTTGCCGGGCAGCCCCCNGAAAAAAATCCCAATGCCAAAATGGTTTAACTGTCAAGGCATGTGCCAGTGTCACCACTCAGTCACTTGCTGGCTATTCGATCCCGCCCTTCATATAGTTAGAGTGTAACCTCCACGGGCCAGGAGCTTATATTCATTCTTGTCTGTGAAGAGCCAAGTGCACTGTGGATAATAAATAAACAATTACAAGTTTTTTAAATGCATCAATAAGGCTAAGATTTAGTCACCAATATTTTTGATAAAAGTCATGGACAGGTCACAGATCGTGAATTTTTATTTATTGCTTGTGACCTGTCCATGACTTTTACCAAAAATATCGGTGACTAAATCTCTACTTCTGGGTCCCTGCTGCTCCAGGGGTCCCCTGCTGGGTGGCCCTGCTGCAGTGTTGGGGGTTGACTGCCCCCCCAGCTGCTGCTCCCGGGGACCGGTCTCCAAATGGCCTCAGGGTGTCCCTGGGGCTGCTCCAGCCGCCCAGATCCTGCCGCTGCTTTGACGGTCCCCAGGGCACCCCCAGGACCAGCCAGCTGCACCGTCCGCTGCTCATACGGTCCCTGGGACCAGCTGACAAGGGCCACCCAAGCAGCAAACCAGCCGCACTGTCTGCTGCTCGCACAGTTCCAGGGACCAGCTGCCCAGGGCCGCCCAAGCAGCAGCCATTGTGGCTGGCTCTGGGGTGGGCCCTGGGACCGCTGGTTTGGCCTTCCCTAGGGCCGCTCCCAGGACTGCTGCTTGGGCGGTCCATGGGACCAGCCGCACTGGCCGCTGCTTGGGCAATCCCTGAAGCAAGCTGCCAGTGGCTTCCCGAGCAGTGGCTGGTGCGGCTGGTCCTGGGGACTGCTGGAGCAGCTGGCCCAGGGTCGCTCCAGCAGTGGCCAGTGTGGCTGGCCATGGGGCACCCGAGCAGCTGGCCCCAGGCGGTCCTGAAGTCAGCTGCACCAGCCACTGCGGAAGTCACAGAGGTCATGGAAAGTCATGGAATCCGTGACTTCTGTGACCTCCGTGAAATAATCGGTGCCTTATACATTAACAATGCTGAGTTTAATGAGACCAAAGAACCATCTTTTCAATCACAATCTTTTCAATAACTTTTCAGTTTGCAGTGTAATGGCTTTTCTCATTCTGATTCCCTGAGATATTCCAATTTGAGACTGTGCTGATTTTAGTTTTCTCTGTTCCTCCTCCTCTGCTATCATTTGTGTAGACCAGACCAGTTTGTATTAACACTTCTTTCTGTCTGTAAACTTTCTGATTTTCCAGAAGACATGTTTTCATTTGGATGACAAAGCACTCTCATCTGCCCACTCTCATCTGCCCATCTTTCATCTTGCATCATATGCCTGGAGAACTTTCCCACCAGCTGGCCACCTTGCTCTCATAGAAACCACTTCTTAAAATACATTTCTTCCATAAATCCTTTAAAATGAATCCACCAAAGAAAGGTCATCCTGTCTGAGCTGCCTGATCTACTCAACCAATCCAGTTTGCTCTTTGGGGAGAAGCTTTACTTCCATAAGCAGTATCTTCCAGACCCTCCCCTCCCCCTCTTCCCCACCTCAGCCTACAGTGCTCCTCATTTCAGTTCAGGCTATGTTTTGTCATTTTGTTATGTTTTTTATTAGAATTGCAGTCTCTTCTTGGCTAAGAAGCCTGTGATGTGCCACGTACACCCATGGCATAATGTAAATAAAAACAAATCACATCCGTACACTGACTGGCAAAAACACATCTATGTTTTTAAGTGGCGATAGAGGTTTAAAATAATCCCTCTGTGAAGACACGTGAAATGAAATGAAACCTAGCTGAGCCAGAGTCTGAGCAGCAATTCTACTCTGCAAGGGCCTGATTCATACAAAAATAAGCAACTTCTGCACATCAGGGACTGATATGAGGTCCCAGGAAGCCCCAGTTTTATGGTGTGAAAGAAGATATTACTGCTGAACTGGGGCTTAAATTTGCTAATTTCCCTGTCTACATCATTTCAGTCACTTTCCCTCTATTTCATTATGCTTGGGTCACATTCATATTTGCAACCAAAAGGGGAAATGGAGACTCTACAGAATACAATTTGATGAGCGTAATGAATCCGACAAAGTGAAGCATGTACTGTATGCAGCATTGCAGCTTGGAGAAAAAAAACCTTCAAAGAGCAAAAATATGCACGGTATGTCATTACGCCACACAGACACTGTCTTCTACCTTAAAAATGTGAAAATGCTCAGCCTTCAAAACAGGATGTTATTGGAGAACAATTGTGTTGCCTCAATTTGGTTTTGGTTTTTGCATGTGGCTGAGATGTAAATTGGCAGGGCAACAAAGTTTCACAACAGAGACATCACTGTGCACACAAGCAAGAGCCTGTTTCCTGTAGAAACAAGCACTGTGTCCTTGGATGACATTCTTTAATCCAATAGTGCACAATACAAATCTCCCAGGGTTTGAAAAATAATCAGTCCAGGTTGCTTAGGGATCCAGATGTGGAAACAATACAGGGACACTGTTGGGTGGAGGTGGAGGAGAGAACCTCAAAGTTAGTGTTATTGTAGGTTGCTGGGCCACCACTAGCCAGCTCTCTGCTATTTGGAGTCATTCTCTCACCTTTTACCTGTGGTTGGATTTTATCCTATTAGTTTTAATTTTATTTACCCTGCTGCAGTAGCAAAGTTAAAATGAACTAACCAAGTAATTCAACACAGCTAGTTGGTTGTTGGAGAAGATAGTGGATGGATAGTCATTTTTTGGGAGCTGCTATAGAGCCAGGTCGTATAATGCTGCTTTTGTTTGTGCTGCACTTTGGGCAAAAATACCCAAACACACACAACTGGTGCTGAAATGAAGCCTTCATCCAAGTGCCTTCTGGTATAGTTTTCAGGATCTGATTGTTTGCCAGCAAGATACGGATGGTAGTAGTAATATACTTCCCAAATGAGAGTGTTCACATGGGAAATTCTTAAAGACAGAATCCCAGACGACTTTCTTAGGGGATTGATTTTACTTTCTAACCTGTGCTTTGTTGAGAGAGTAAATCCCAAGAGGCACTTTGGATAACCTGGAATATAGGACTGCCATTTGGTTAGACTGGTTAAGGAGCAAGAGCTTTTGCAATTACTTATAGAATACAGTAACCATATGAAGCACTTTACCAATACATCAAAGAGCAGTTCCCTGCAATCTGCTCTAAGACATTAGTTAAAACTGAAGTACACAAAGGTGCAGACATGCTGTCAAGGAGAATAACATCGGAAGGCTTCGTGCAACAATGTAAAACACATAGAGTATATTTTTAAGGATTGATTTTAAAGAGAAAAAGGGAGGTTACTTGCCTCAGAAGGAATGGGAGGCAGTTCTTTTACAGATGAATGTAGCAGTTTACAACTGGTGAAGTATATCAAATGAAATCTCACAAAACACACAATCCTTGCCCCAAGGAGCTGGCTGTTCAAAGACACAAATACATACTGTATGTAGCATACAGACACAAGACAAGGAGTATTGGTAGTTGTGCAGTCCTCATGACATTCTATTTATTGCCATATTTGGGTCAAAAGTCCAGGATGCCCTGAAGCATAGCCTCTCAGAAATGACTCTTCAACTTGTAATTAAACTGTTCACAAATAATCCACATCTCCACAAACAGCATTCAGTAACATAGGTGATGGTCAATGTACGTGCATAACCGAGAGCAGAATATGGCCCACAGGCTTTTAAAACATGCCTAAATTGTGATGCATAATTCATTTGCAGTTGAACTTTTTAATAATAAATCAGGTGAGGCTTTCAAGCTAATAAGAACTTGATTCCAAAAGAATGTTCATAGCCAGAGATGTCTACAATATTTTTCCACATACAGAACAAGAAAGGCAGTTAGAAATTGTAGGGGATTAAGGGGGAGACGGAGAAAGAAATTGAAGCTGCACTTAACTGGACAAGAAATAAGAGCAGAGATGGATGAACTATTCATTGTGAACAATGTATTTATTGGATCTGTCCTTGTTTTCTGTTCATGAATTGTCCACAAGCAGATTGGAATTCGTACTAACTTGTTTGTTCATAATTTTTTGCCAAACAGTTATGAACATACAATATATGTGCTCGTGGCTTATCTTAACTGTCCAGAGTGAATCCTTTTTCAGATATTCAGTATTTAGAATTTAGTCACATGATTGCTCACGTAAATCACATAGTAATAGTTTCTCTGATGGGATTAATTTACTTTTATAAATAGGAAAATTTTCTGAAGAGAACACTGAAGCATTGCATATTTCAGGGGAAGAATTGAACTAAATCAGACAAAATTGATTTTTAAGAATGTGATCTTATGTTTTTACAGCTAAACTTTTTTCTGCTAGAATCTCTGTCCTCTGATACTGCATCATTCTTGTTTCTCTTGATGTCTTGTGTAATAAGCTGGTTAAGGTTAAATAGATTCACTTAATAAGGGTTATTGGTAATGGAATCTAGTTAACTAGACTGAGTAGAATAATAGGATAAGGGGATGGTTGCTTAGTCCCTGAAGAGACTGATGAGTCTTATTCTCTATTGCTCCTGAGTTCACAGGCTGACATATATTGACAAATGACTAGACTGGGGTTCTCAAACTTCATTGCACTGCGACCCCCTTCTGACAACAAAAATTGCTACCCGACCCCAGGAGGAGGGACCGAAGCCTGAGCCAGCCTGAGCCCTGCCACCCTGGGTGGGGTGGAGTGGGAAGGGAGACAAAGCCAAAGGCTGCGCTCCACTACCCGGGGTGGGAAGACTAAAGCCGAAGCCCAAGGGCTTCAGCCCCAGACATAACCTGAGCCTCGACACCTCGGGCTGAAGTCCTTAGGCTTTGGCCCAGGGCGGTGGGGCTCAAGCTTCGGCTTCAGCCCTGGACCCCAGCAAGTCTAACACCAGCCCTGGCAACCCCATTAAAAAGGGTTCGCAATCCACTTTGGGGTCCTGACCCACAGTTTGAGAACCACTGGACTAGACTAACCACCTGGGTTAAAGTAAGCTGTAGAATTCTCATAGACTCATAGACTTTAAGGCCAGAAGGAACATCATGATCATCTAGTCTGATCTCTTGCATATGGCAGGCCACAGAACCTTGATCATCCACTCCTGTAATAGACCCCTGACCTCTGGCTGAGTTACTGAAGTCCTCAAATCATTATTTAAAGCATTCAAATTACAGAGAATCCACCATTTACTCTAGTTCAAAACAGCAGATGACCCATGCCTCACATTTGCAGAGGAAGGTGAAAACCCCCCAGGATCTGTGCTGATCTGACCTGGAGGAAAATTCCTTCCTGACCCCAAATATGGTGATCAGTTAGACCCTGAGCATGTGGATGAGACCCACCAGCCAGACACCTGGGAAAGAATTCTCTGTAGCAATTCAGAGCCCTTCCCATCTAATGTCCCATCTTCAGCTATTGGAGATATTTGCTACTAGCAGTCATGGACGAGCCATATAACACTCATCATACCATTCCCTCCATAAACTTATCAAGCTTAGTCTTGAAAGAAGATAGATTTGTTGCTCTCCTTGGAAGGCTGTTCCAGAACTTCACTCCTCTGATGGTGTGACATTGGGGAGTGTGCTGTAACCCCCATATTCCTCATTTTCGTATAATTGTGATCTTATGTATAAAGCATGCCTTGTACGGTATCAGGGGAAAGGTTATGATCTGCTGAAAGTTATTTCTCTATCCATATAACTATATCATTAATGCATATGAAGTTATGAGAATTGTGTAGTATGGTTGTCACTAAAACATGCTGTAAATTGGGAGAATCAGCCAGATATTAGCTCCCCAGAGGCAACAGCAAGGAAAGTAACCAATGCCTGGGCGGGGTGTCAAACAACCCATCAGCAGCCATTGTCCAGCAAGGGAGCTATAATGCAATATATGGAGATATACCTATCTCATAGAGCTGGAAGGGACCCCGAAATGTCATCAAGTCCAGCCCCCTGCCTTCACTAGCAGGGCCAAGTACTGATTTTGCCCCAGATCCCTAAGTGGCCCTTTCAAGGATTGAACTCACAATCCTGGGTTTAGCAGGCCAATGTTCAAACCACTGAGCTATCCCTCCCCCCATGACTCACCTGTATGAGGCCACACCAGGGTATTGCTCAACCTTGTTTGGAGAGACTCAGTAATTCTCACCTGCCTCTGAAGTAAAGGGCGAGGATGGGGGCGGGGAGGGAGCAAAGCCAAGAGGGAAGAAAGGACATGATAAAAGGGAGAGACATTTGCCATGCTCTTCCTCTCTCTTCCACCTACATCTACAGACACCACTACACCAAGCAACTGAAGTGCTGATCAAAGGGGAGAACCTCGCTGAAGAGCAACCAGCCAGCCTGTGGTGAGAAGCATCTAAGTTTGTAAGGGCATTGAAAGTGTTAAGATCAGCTTAGAATGCATTTTGCTTTTATTTTATTTGACCAAATCTGACTTATGTTTTGACTTATAATCACTTAAAAATCTATCTTTATAATTAATAAATCTGTTTGTTTATTCTACCTGAAGTGGTGCATTTGGGTTGAAGCATGTCAGGGGCTCTCCTTGGGATAACAAGCCTGGTACATATCAATTTCTTTGTTAAATTGACAAACTCATATAAGTTTGCAGCGTCCAGCGAGCATAACTGGACACTGCAAAATGGAGGTTCTTAGGGTTGTGTCTGGGACCGAAGATACTGGTTAATGTCATTCAGTTGCAAGTAGCTGGGAGCAGCTTACATGCCAGAGGCTGTGCATGAACAGCCCAGGAGTGGGGGTTCTCACAGCAGAGCAGGGTAAGGCCGGCTCCTAGAGTCAAGGATTGGACTGACCTAGCAGATCACCAGTCCAGATAACACCAGAGAGGAATGTCACAGATCGTTAGAAAACTTTGTCTAATTTCAAGCCTAAACTTATTGATGGCAGTTTATATCCATTTATTCTTGTGCCAACATTGGCACTTAATTAAAATAACTCCTCTCCCTCCATGGTGTTTATTTCTCTGATGTATTTATAGAGAGCGCTCACATCTCCCCTCAGCCTTTGTTTGGTTAGGCTAAGCAAGCCAAGCTCCTTAGGTCTCCTCTTGTAAAGCAGGTTCTCCATTCCTCAGATCACCCTATTAGTTTGAATTCATACTTTTAAAATATGGGAGATCAGAACTGCGCATAGTATTCCAGATCAGGTCCCACCAATGTCTTGTACAATGGTAATAACATTTCCTAGCTCTACTGGAAATACCTCGCCTAATGCAATCCTAGGTTTGCATTGGCTGCTTCATGTTGGTGGCTCATAGTCATCCTGTGATTGATTAATACACCAGGTCTTTCTCCTCCTCTGTTGCTTTCAACTGATAAATCCCCAGTTTATAGCAAAAATTCTTATTGTTAATCTCTAAATTCATGACCTTTCACTTCAAATTATTAAATTTCATCCCATTTCTATTATTCTTTTGTATGATATTCCAGTCCTCCTCTGTATAGGCAATACCTCCCAACTTTGTCATCTGTAAATTCTATTAATAAACTCCCTCTTTTTGTGGTGACCAGGGCCGGCTCCAAGCAGGTGCTTGGGGCGGCCACTCTGAAGAGGGGCGGCACATCCAGCTATTCGGCGGCAATTCGGCGGACTGTCCCTCACTCCCACTTGGAGCGAAGGACCTTCCACTGAATTGCCGCCGCAGATCGCGATTGCGGCTTTTTTTTTTTTGCCGCTTTGGGCGGCAAAAACCCTGGAGCCAGCCCTGGTGGTGACATAGTGGTAGTTCCTTTAGCTGAGGTATGTGTTCAGTTATTTGCCAGCAGCTAGGCATGTGATTGTGCAGGCTGGCAAGCCAGTGACAACTTCTCCTTAGAATGGCTCACTGATCAAGTCTATCAGGGTGTCAGGAAGATGATGTACTTGCTCCACTTCTGCACACCCTTGTTATTGTCCCACACCCTGTGGGAGAACAGTACCATTCATATGCTGTCATCTGATACTTATTTCTATAATCTTTTCTAAAATGCCTGCCTGGTCAAGTATTTTGTCTTGTAAATTTTCTAATCCATAGGCAAAATGACTGTGCAAGTAGGGGATTGTTTAATGGGAGGGAGATATAGAGATTTTTGTGCAGTTTTCCTGTAAGTGGTTCATAGATAAATTCATAGATTGGTTTATAGATAGTCAGTCTTTGTCTCTCTCTCTTCCTTTGTCTTTTCAGGCTCTTTAAATGTCATCATTCACAGGCTCTGTTATTATTAATTCCTTCACTTCTTAAAAAATGATTCTCTAATCTGCAAGATTGCTGCCTCACAGTTCATTGACTCACTATCTTCTTCTCTTTGGCTAGCTCAACTTTTCTTTTATGGCTCTCTTTCCTGTTTCAGTGTAGCTACTAACGATCAAAGAAAAAACGTGATGCCATCTTTCTCTCTGTTTGCTGTCTCCTGAGCTCTGATGTGACTCAATCTCTTTTTATATAAAACCACAGGCTTCCATTTGTACTAGTTAATTTTAGCATCATGGACATCCTTTAGTTCTTTGTTGTAGTTCTTTAGTTCTGTGCATCTCACCTAGCTAGCACCTGGTCTAGTGTTTTTGAGTGTTGGGCTAATCCTCTGATTTCATGTGCAATTATTTCTTCAGTATTTCCCAGTAGTTACAGATCCATACATTGAAACATATGAATAATGTAATTCTCCTACCAATCACAAAGTCAGCGGTTAAGGGAGATGAATATTGAAACTGTACTCCTGGGTTGCAATAGGCCTGGCTTCAAGCGGTACCATGCCTGGAAGTCGCTGCAGATTCTCTGTAATCACACAGCTGTTCCAGGGTTTGCTCTGGAATGGAAACTAGAGAGGCAGTTTTCTTATAGCTTCAAAGATGTCCTAAGAGTAAAAAGAAACAAGCTTAATGGGAAACTAGTTTAAACATGAATTATTCAGTAAGACAAACTGGGACATTGAGCATAGGGAATGTGCCCATTTATTTCAGACATGTCAGCTGTTCTTTGATTCATGGTAAATAATTTCTTCAAGAAAATAAACTTTTACTTGTGAACAGATCAAAGTTTTTACCCAGTTTCACAATGTGCTTACAGACTAATAGGTTCTTCTTGTTCAGAGGTTGTTTTCTAAGGAAAACAAAAAAGCATTTTCTTTTGATCTCAACCTGTTTCCTTCCATTTTAATGTGATGTTTCCTTCCCACATTGTTTGGAAAACTCAGAAAAAAACCCCAATCTCTATTAAAAGGTGCCAAAAAGAATATATTGTAATTGTATTATTTGGACAGATATGATTCTGACTAAATCCAGAGACTCCAGACTGATAGAGAACTTGGAATTTCCAAGAACTCTATTAAAAGAATGAACAACTATTTAAAGGAATCACATGGTTTACGAATCATTTCACTCACCACTGAAATACAGCTACCTGTAGTGTGGAAGTCTGTAACTTTACAATGGCAGACAGTGACACTAGTGCACTACTGAAAGGGAAGAATACTTTAACCAACTGAAATAAGGGAGATTTTTATGTAAGCAGAATATAAATTATTCAGCTGCAACTGGCCAAGTCACCAGGGCGAATATCTCTACTCTTGTGAAAAATGCCATGGAATCTTTAATGACACAAGTGGTCAAAAATTTTATATCTCATCCAAAATATGACATCTCCATGAAGTCACACTGTGCACTCATCACCTCACTGAGGCATTGATTCAGCACTGCCTTAGAAGGGAGTGTGCAGGCTACTGTCTCCAACCTTGCTTCCTGTAGCATGTGTTTCCTGTGGTCTTCCCTACGTTTCCTAGCTAGGTTCAACTCATCTTTGTTTGTGAGATCAGACAGGATCACAGCCTGATGTGCTGCAGGTATAGAAGGAGCTATCTGAATCATAACGTTATCATAAAGATGGAAAATAACTATTAGGTGATTTGCGTGTTCCCTCTCCCAATGTAGGGTTGTTCCAGACAGTCTCCCTGGCTTTGTCCAATCTAGTTATAAAGTGTGCCAGTAATGAGGCTTCCAGCACTTTCCTAATAAAATGGGATGATTGAAATGAAACACATTTCAGAATCCCTGCTGTACCTCTCTGAGAGCTACATTTATGGTCACAACTTTTAATATTTTAAATAATATTCAAATTAACTTATTGTTAATTAACCCCATTTTAGGAAATCTTCCTGCTATTGCTCATATTGCTGGAATGATTTTGTGCAATGTAAAATATTTACAAAGGGCCTAAATTTATACCAAAGATTTACAGATCTGTTGAATTAACACCAACTCTGGAGAACATCTGAAGAATCTACATTGTAAGAGTTATTTGAAAAAGCCGAGCGTACGTAAGGAAAGAAAATGGAAGTGTCCTGAAAGCAGAGGTGTGTGTCTTTTATGGAAAGTCTTCAGGGAATCAAAAGAGATACTGCATGCCCTCTGTTGTATCCACCAGGCAAGGTATTAACAAACTTCAACAGAACTTTATTTACAGTGGAAATCTCTTTACCAAGCTGTAGCTGCACACTCTGTAACTCTCCCAGCCTCCTCAATTCCTCCCCAATCCTTCCTGTTTCCTGTCCTTTCAGACTCCCAACAGCCAGTGCTCCCGGTTCTAATAATCACATGCAGCATCTAAACACCACACCCTCCAGCTAGGTCTGAGATTTTCTAGGAGTTTTGTGATAAAGTTATACATTTTGAACTATATATGAAAATATTCGGAGTATATAGAAAGACATATTATTAGCCAGGGGAATCAGACTTCAAACTTTTAAAATGCTTGAATGAAGTTTCTCTTGAACTCCTAAAGGACCAGTATTGGAACTTTGGCTGCTTATTATTAAATGATGCAGGTAATGGTACTTATGGTTGTACTGGAGTTGTAAAGAAGTAGTCAGGTCAGGAATGGTTCAATCAAAGGGAAAAAAATTAGGACCAATTAGCCAAATTCTCTCTTAAAGTACATGGATGCAACTCTGATTTATTTTAATGGGAGTTGTAAACATATATCTGAAGGCAGAATTTGGCCAATTACAGTCATGGTCACATGTGAATGCAGTTTGGTGTTAATGAACATGGAGTAAGAACAAAGGAAGACACCTTTCTGTTTAGTAAATATGTCTCTGCTATAATGCCTACCACAGCAGGAGTGAGATTGGAAATTATTACAGAAAAATCTCTAAATCCATTCACTGAATGCAGGAAAAGATAGAGTTATTCTAGTTTTCTTAGGCTCTGGTTATAACTCAGATTAGTGCTGGTATATGTGGCAAAGAAAAGTAAATGTTGTTGAAGGAGGTTCAACAAACAGAATTAAAATAACACTCAGGTTTCAAAGATTTCTCATGAAATGTGGCCTTATTCTTGTCGGAAAAGAAGAGCCTTTGATGTGACTTATTAGAAGTTTATGCTGGTTCCTAGTGGATGGTAAAGTTGCGTGCACACAGAAGTATATTGTCCTGTTGTTTTGGGAAAATATCACAAAGAAATCAGTCTGGTATTGATACAATAATCATAGATTTGTTTCTATTTGTGCCTTTTATTATAAGAGTGCCTGCCATGAGAATGAGGTTATGTGGAAAAACAAAAAGCTGTGGGGATGACAGAGGCAGTGACTTTCCTTTTGTTTGAATGGTTTTTCTAATCAGATGATGACTTGAGGTGCAACAGTTTATAGTCCTACACTCATTTCTTAACATACAAGGGAAAATTTAGGCTTATACAGATTTCTGGAACAAGGAAAGTCAATCATATATTTTATATGTGAATTCACTGTTTGCCTGTCTGTTTCTTCCTTACAATGTTTCTTATTCATAGGTATTTAATACTTTATATTTTTTTATATTGATTGAAAGTGACTAGCACATCAAAGTATTCTCTTGTACCTAATAGCATGTGTTTCCTAAAATCTTACTTGTTATGGATATGAATGGCATAATTTGTTATTGACTAGTCACCTGCACAGATGATTGGTTTCTTTTAAAGTATTTTAGTTACAGGAGAGTGAGAAAATTTCTTAAAACAAACTTTAACTATGCATTACTTTTTTCATATAATTTGTAATAGGCAGATAGGTTAGGGATAGATGGGATAGCATCCACTGAGGGTTTTTATTTGATACTGTATAGACCGGTATTGTTGAGAAACAGAGAATTATTGAAATAATGGGAATTTTAAGGTTATGAATGGAAAAAGGTTGGCCTGTGGCTTATTGTTTGACACTTCAGGGAAAGACAGCAGCACCCTCCACCTGTTAATATACAGACAAACTTTATTCTGAACAAAGTATATGCTCACCCTTTATTCTGACCACCTAACTAAAATAATGTCTGTAAAGGGACAAGAGATGTGAAACAACACATTTACCTAGAGAAAACAGAGTTTCATTCAGCATTTTGTAAAATCAGCTCCTCCTGCACTGATACCTTTTATTTCAAAAATTGTTTCAGAACAATATTTTATGGCCTCAATGACTCCTAGGCCTGGTCTACACTAGGCGTTTATGTCGAAGTTAGCGCCGTTACATCGAATTAACCCTGCACCCGTCCACACCGCGAAGGTATTTAGTTCGACATAGAGGTCTCTTTAATTCGACTTCTGTACTCCTCCCCGACGAGGGGAGTAGCGCTAAATTCGACATGGCCATGTCGAATTAGGCTAGGTGTGGATGGAAATCGACGCTAATAGCTCCAGGAGCTATCCCACAGTGCACCACTCTGTTGACGCTCTGGACAGCAGTAAGAGCTCGGATGTTCTGAACTGCCACACAGGAAAAGCCCCGGGAAAATTTGAATTTGAATTCCTTTTCCTGTCTGGCCAGTTTGAATCTCATTTCCTGTCTGGACATCGTGGCGAGCTCAGCAGCACTGGCAACGATGCAGAGCTCTCCAGCACTGATGGCAGTGCAATCTCAGAATAGAAAGAGGGCCCCAGCATGGACTGATCGGGAAGTCTTGGATCTCATCGCTGTGTGGGGCGATGAGTCCGTGCTTTCCGAGCTGCGATCCAAAAGACGGAATGCAAAGATCTATGAGAAGATCTCTAAAGACATGGCAGAGAGAGGATACAGCCGGGATGTAACGCAGTGCCGCGTGAAAATCAAGGAGCTGAGGCAAGGCTACCAGAAGACCAAAGAGGCAAACGGACGCTCCGGATCCCATCCCCAGACATCCCGTTTCTACGAGGCACTGCATTCCATCCTCGGTGCGGCCGCCACCACTACCCCACCACTGACTGTGGACTCTGAGGATGGGATAGTGTCCACGGCCGGATCCTCGGACATGTTAGCGGACGGGGAAGATGAGGAAGGAGATGAGGAGGACGAGGCAGTCGACAGCGCTCACAACGCTGATTTCCCCGACAGCCAGGATCTCTTCATCACCCTTACAGAGATCCCCTACCAACCCTCCCCAGCCGTTACCCCGGACACAGAATCTGGTGAAGGATCATCCAGTAAGTGTTGTAAACATCTAAACATTTATTTGTAACAGAACATGATTATTAACAATGTAAAAAATGGGTTTCTCATGATTACTTTGAATAACTTAACGGTTCAGTCATGGGCAGTGCAAGTATTTCAAAAAAATCTAGCAATGTCCGGTTTTGCATGATTGTCCTGCCCAAGCCGCTCTACTGTGTAGTCCCTGCTACTGCAGCTACAGTAAGATGCGGTCTATATGTCCGGGGATGGAGCAGAAATCCTCCTGGGACATCTCAAGGAAGCTCTCCTGCAGGTAATTTGAAATCCGCTGCATTAGGTTCTTGGGGAGAGCGGCCTTATTGGGTCCTCCGTAGTAGGACACGTTGCCGCGCCACGAGACTAGCAAGTACTCCGGAATCATTGCTTGGCACAGCATGGCGGCATACGGCCCTGGTCTTTGGAGGCTTTCCCGGAGCATTCTCTGTCTGTCGCTCTCAGAGATCCTCATGAGGGTGATGTCGCTCATGAAGACCTGCTTTGAATGAGGTAGGGGAATGTTATTAGTGTTGGCTGGTTTGCAGCCACGCGGTGGAGGCGGGAAAGGGTCAGCCGAAAGGGATCGTTCCCGGGGACAGCCGCGAGGGTGTGGGACAGGAGCAAACTTCCTGCTTGCCGGATTGCTGGCAGCAGGGACCGACATTGATTTCAATGTGAAATGAGGCCATTGCTAATATTAAAGTTTTAAGCTGCCACGAATCTACGGCTTACCATGTCTGCCTGCAACAGAAATTCCGTTGTCCTGACAGGGTTCTCAAAAGTGCTCTGCAAAACCACAGACAGTGAATGCGAAGGCCGAGAATTCGACCTTGTGCTGAGTGCGCATGTGATAGGTGCTGTGCATGGTCCTGTTCACAGAGAAAGACTATGTTCTTTGTTCACAACTACATTTATCTTTCTGAGGAATTCACTCCCTTTTTCCCATTCCCACAGCCCCATCTGCGACTGTCTCACAACCTAGCCTGTCATCACACTCCCAGAGGCTAGGGAGGATTAGGCATAAGAAGAAGAGGACACGGGAGGACATGTTCTCCGAGCTTATAGCCTGCTCCAGAGCACAGGCAGCACAGCAGACCCAGTGGCGGGAGAACTTGTCCCAAATGCACCAAGCCAACATGGATCGGGAGGAGAGGTGGCGTCAGGAAGACCAGCAGGCGACTCAAACCCTGCTTGGACTACTGAGGGAGCAAACGGACACGCTCCGGCGCCTTGTGGATGTTCTGCAGGAACGGAGGCAGGAGGACAGAGCCCCGCTGCAGTCCATCTCTAACCGCCCTCCCCCGCCACCAAGTCCCATACTCCCTTCACCCAAAGTGCACAGAAGGAGAGGCGGCAGAGTCCCTGCTAACTCTCACTGCACCCCTGCAGAGAGCTCGAGCAGCAGAAGGCTCTCAGTCCCCAAAGTTTGACAAGTTCTTTCCTTCCCGCCTGACACAAGCCCCCGTCCAAGTTTCACTTCCCAGTCCCCTGTGTAGTTGTTAATAAAAAATATGTTTCTGTTAACTACTGTTTCCATCATGTTCTTTTGGAGGAGGGGGGGAAAGGGGGTTGGTAATTGGACAGGACAGTCACCTTTGGCAGGGTACATAGTCGGGGGCAGGCACAGCAGCAGGGCACATACATAGTGCAGTGATGCAGTGACTACTTACCCTGGTTAGTCTGGGAGGTTCTTTTCATGTTATGTGGTGGGAGGTGGGTTGCTCTGTGACTTTGTGGCACGGGAGGGCAGTTAGAGATCTGAAGCGGCGGTCCTTAGGCAGGATCACAGAGCCACACAGCAGGGGATCTGTAAGCGTCCCCCCCCGCCACAAAGTCACATAGTACCCCCATACACACAGTCCCTATCAGGAGGGGTGACAGGCTCCGTTGAAAGAACCATCCCACCGCACCGGAGCCTGTCAGTCCTTCAGTTTAGAAGCTGCATTCGCGCGACTACACTACACCCGCTCCGCACCACAGTCTGCGTCCCAGTTTTAAAAAATTCCCGCGAAAACAGTATTACAGAAAACGGTGTGCTTTAACAAAGTAGAACTATTTTTATTTTGAAACGTGTGTTGGAAGTGGGGTGAAGGCTTCTCTGTACACAAAATTAGAAAGTCACAGGTTACCCTGCTCACTCAGGAACTTTGCTTTCAAAGCCTCCCGGATGCACAGCGCTTCCCGCTGGTCTCTTCTAATCGCCCGGCTGTCTGGCTGTGAGTAATCAGCAGCCAGGCTAATTTCCTCAACCTCCCACCCCGCCATAAAGGTCTCCCCCTTGCTCTCACAGAGATTGTGGAGCACACAGCAAGCTGCTATAACAATGGGGATATTGGTTTCGCTGAGATCACAGCGAGTCATCAAGCTTCTCCATCTCCCCTTGAGACGTCCAAAAGCACACTCCACCACCATTCTGCACTTGCTCAGCCGGTAGTTGAAGAGTTCTTTTTCAGTGTCCAGGGCACCTGTATAGGGCTTCATGAGCCAGGGCATTAGCGGGTAGGCTGGGTCCCCGAGGATGACTATAGGCATCTGCACATCCCCAACAGTTATTTTGTGGTCCGGGAAGTAAATACCTTGCTGCAGCCGTCTAAACAGACCAGAGTTCCTGAAAACACGAGCGTCATGAACCTTGCCCGGCCATCCCACGTAGATGTTGGTAAAACGTCCCCTGTGGTCCACCAGTGCTTGCAGCACCATGGAAAAGTAGCCCTTTCTGTTAATGTACTGGCTGGCCTGGTGGTCCGGTGCCAGGATAGGGATGTGAGTTCCATCTATGGCCCCACCGCAGTTTGGGAATCCCATCGCTGCGAAGCCATCTATGATCGCCTCCACGTTTCCCAGGGTCACTACCTTTGGCAGCAGTACATCAACGATTGCCTTGGCTACTTGCATCACAACAACCCCCACGGTAGATTTGCCCACCCCAAACTGGCTCGCGACTGACCGGTAGCTGTCAGGCGTTGCAAGCTTCCAGAGGGCTATGGCCACTCGCTTATGGACAGTCAGGGCTGGTCGCATCCGGGTGTCATTGCGCTTCAGGGCAGGGGACAGCAACTCACAAAGTTCAAGGAAAGTTCCCTTCCGCATGCGGAAGTTTCGCAGCCACTGTGATTCATCCCAGACCTGCAGCACTATGCGGTCCCACCACTCAGTGCTTGTTTCCCGTGCCCAGAATCGCCGTTCCACGGCATCAACATGACCCATTGCCACCGTGATGTCCTCGGCGCTGGGTCCCCTGCTTTCTGAGAGGTCTGTGCTACTCTCACACTTCAGGCCATCACCGCGTTGACGTAGCCTCCTCGCCTGACTTTTCTGCATCTGCCTCAGGGCAACCTGTATGATAAGCTGCGAGGCGTTGAGAGCGGCCACAACTGCAGCGATGGTTGCAGCGGGCTCCATGCTCACAGTGCTGTGGCGTCCGCGCTGTCAATGACTTGAAAAGTGCGCGAAATGATTTCCCGCCGGCGCTTTCAGGGAGGGAGGGAGGGCGGGAGTGAGTGATGGATGGATGACGACAGTTACCCAAAAGCACCCTCGACACATTTTTTTACCCAGAAGGCATTGGTGGCTCGACCCAGAATTCCAATGGGCAGCGGGGACTGCGGGAACTGTGGGATAGCTGCCCACAGTGCACCGCTTCCAATGTCGACGCTTTCCCCGTTAGTGTGGACTCACAAAGTCGAATTACTGTCCTTAGTGTGGACACACACGTTCGACTTTGCAATATCGATTCCAAATATTCGATTTAAGTAAAATCGAACTACTCTCGTAGTGTAGACAAGGCCCTAGATGCAGAGGTGACACAGAAATATGATCTCTAATAGCATGAAAGGCATTGCTATAATAGAGATGCCTTCACTCATTGATGTCATTGGCCACATTTTTTACTCTCTCTTTGAGGTATCTGTGGTTTGTCTGGTGACTTTTAGGTGCCTCAGTAATGTCGAGCCCCATCATTATTAAACCAATATTCATCAAAAGCAGCAGTCATTTCAAGAACCAATGGGTTTCATCTTTTTTGGTTTTCCTTTGTGTCGAACTCTTCTCTCTCCTATATTTGGAGATGCTGCTCCATTACTGCCTTAAATCTATCAAAGACCAAGGATGTTTTCTATTGAGAAAAATCAACAGGGTGTTTTACCTGATGATGTGGCTATCATAATTTTACAGGGATCATGATTTCAGTGGTATACCTAACAATTGAGATGTACAGGAAGTGGAAATAATAGTCATAGTGGCAATTTAATATCATCGTACGTAATGGATGTTGCTCATTGGAAGGACACATACTGCATTAAACATACCAAATGATTTGTTTGGGTATGTAAGTATGAGCGAACGAGGGGAAACAATCTGTTCTGCCTTTTCATGTCTGATTTTTTTGTAAACAAATCTTGCACATTGTAACAAACAACGAGTCGAGCTAATTACAGTACTTGAGAATAAGAAGAAAGCATTGAGAATCTTCCTAAGAATTATTTCTGTATTAAAAGAGACACCCCTTGTCTTATTCTAAGAGGGTTATGATGGGGAGTGCACCCCATACAGGCCCTGATGGGGTTAATGTGAGCAGCCCCTGCAAAAGAGAAAAAGCCAGACCTAATTGATAATGAAGCCTACTGAGGAGGGCCTGGGTGCTGACTATAAAGCCATGAAGTTTGTAGTAGAAAGAGGCTGCAGGGAGAGAGTCTGTAGTTACTTGCTGGGGGATAGAAGAAGTAAGAAGCTGTCCAGGGAGGCAGCAAGGAGTCTGACAGAGTAGACCTTGGCTGCCAGCTACAGGGTCCCTGAGCTGAAACTCAGAGTACAGGGATCACCTAGGCTCCCCTACAAGCCACCAAGGAAGGTGGGGTGAAACACACTAAAGTAAGAGGTATATGTACTATGGAGCCCAGAGACCGATGTAGTTTGGTTGGACTCTGTTGCCTCAGAAGGGGTGGACTAAAGCATGACTTGTCCGGAGGCTAAATTGCGAGACGAGAGACCACTGCAGTGAGCGAGCAACCTCGGCAGGGGGCTCCATATGGGGACAACCGCTGTGCTACGCCTGGTCACATGGAGGTGCTCCTGTGGTGAATTAACTCCTTTACAGGGGCATTTTTGCATTTTACTAGAACTCAGGTACATTACTGACCAACTCAGCCTTTTGTAACTTGAATGAAAACAACTCCACATACAGAAGGGATGAAAAAGCATCAGATGAAAAATGAGAGAAACTCAAAATACAAGTACATTTTCTAAAAGCACTAGGTCAGGTCATCTCAACTTCCTGTAGCCCTGACTACTGCTTACTTGGTATCCGCTATATTTAGGAGTATTTTAGGCATGAATAACAAAGCTCCCATAAACCTGCAGAACTATTGCCAGCACTTCCCTAAGGCTCTGATCCTACAATTGTGGAAGAAAGTGTCCACCTGTATAGATCTCACTTCAGGACTGGGACTTGAGAAAGCTGGCAGTATCCCTGCTTTTTAGTGGCCTGGGTACTTTTCTTATAAACCTATCTATATGAGCGCATGATGTAGCATACTCCTTTTTAATCTACATAATGTTATACTCCCCACACAGCTAGGGCTGCCAGGGCACCAAAAATCTTCCTTAAATTAATGATGAGATGAGCTTTTTCTAGGTCATGTTCCCTTTACAGTTCACATCATTACTAGACCATCCCCAGCTAACGAAAGGAAGAAGAACATTTGGATCATTGTCAGGGTATCTCAGTGATGAAATTGGTTTGCATCAGTGAATGGAAAAAAAGTAATAATTTAATCACATTGATCATCAAATGCCTTGAGAAAAACATCATATTCCCATGTGTCCTATTGCAGTAGTACAGCAGAATTCTTTCTCATGGTAGTGTTCCTGCAAGATGGAAGAGCGTAAGGCTTTACAAAAAGCTTTTTCTGTATTTGCAAGTAATTAAATTGAAAAGTTCACATCTGTTTAAAGGCATAATGGGAAATTGATGAAAACCCAACCTAAAGGAGTGAATTTATGATTCCCAGAACAATTAGGGAAATCAAGAAAATGAAAAACTGAAGTACCACCACATATTTAGATGTTCAACTGTAAAAGAGAAGTGTTTTATTGAATGTTTAAAATATAACAGTATTAAAAAAGACAAACTTCAGAAGTAACCCCAAAATGAAGTATAATTGCGGAATCAATATATAACTTGGCAGTTCTAAGAAACATTCTTGTAACCTTCCATACTCACTAAAAAGTGAACAGTGAATTGACAATGTATATTAAGTACAAATATTGAGAAAAAATAATTAGCTGTGGGGGAGGCATATGACCCCTATGGTAATGACTGCTGAATTCCTGGGCCAACAGCCTCCTGAATAATAAATGTGTAGTTCACTGCTGATTTATGATTAAGAAAAAAATCTAGAATTCTAAAAGTCTTCCCACTGAATTACATTTATCATACAATCTAGTGAGTAGGAGAAACCTTAAAGTCAGTGCAAGCTGTAAACATGAACCCCAGGGTAGGATTTGGTCTAAGATGACTTTTTTTCATTAGTTTTATTTTTGTATTAATAGAAGGCATACTCCAAAAACAGTCTCAAGGAATAAAACAATCCACGGAGCAGGCTAAATCTACATGTCACTGCCATGCGATGACACAAGTTAAATCAGGTCACTGACAAAATATATGCCCCAATTCTTGATGTAAAGGATACCAGAAAAACCAGTTATTTCTATGTTGTGGTCCACTGGTTTTCTGTCACTCCCTTTACTTGAGGCCGAGGTACTGTATCATGTGTGTTTAGTCTCTCACGTCTGATTGGGATAGCTGATATTTCTAAATGCTTCAGAGCCATCAAGCTATGCACATTGTCAGCCTATGGAAATGCATGTTTGTATACTATTACATCCCCCTCCCTCTGATTGGCTCACACTCACTGGTTTTTCATTTAAATCATATTGGAAATAGACCGTGTCAACCTCCATGTTTGTATAGCACCTTGAACAATAGGCCTCTTGCATGGCACCTTTGGGTGCTACCACAGTACAAATAATAACAACACATTAATTAAAATAAAATAGGGCTGTGAGTGGCTCCAGTTGTGGTGGAAATTACATCCCCTGTAACTGGTCAGCTTCCCTTCCTAATTCACAGTGGCTTCCAGTCTCATTAATTTGTCAGATCCCTTACCCCCAACATAAAATATAGCCCCTGTGTCAAACTGAACATCTGAAGGATCTGTAGTTTGGTTCTATAGTAATGGTTATCTTTGCTCACAAAAATCTAACAAGAAGTCTCAGGCGTCATTGCAAGAGTTTTTATGAGCAGCCACAGGATTAGGTAGCTCTGCCACAAACATTCCTATGGGAGTTTAAAATGTACAAGCTAGTACAAGTATAAGGTCACTCTTGCAAGAGTAGAGACCACAGACCTTGTCAGTTCGAATCTAGTTCGAACCTCAGTGTCATCCTCCCCAGCCAACTAACTCGCAATCCCCATCCCAGCTGAGGAGTCATTACAGCTAAAGTCCCTCTGAGCTCTCATAACCCTGGGCTGTAGCATGTTCAGTCACTCTGTGGGGATGGCACATGTGCAGTCTGGTCAGCACTAGGCTAGGAGAAGATGGAGCATGCTCAGTGAGGATAGAATCTTTGTAGATTTTAGCTGTTAATATTGATGTTTTTATTGAGCATGTGCAAACTGCAATTTTTTCAAAGGCTTATAACTTGACCAGATATGCGAGGATTTTCCTGTGGTTGGCAATAGGCATGTCCTTGACACACAGGCGATCCCCTGTCAAATGTCAAGTCCCTCCTCCAAAGCATGGAGGTACTAGAGCATTTCTGAAACAGTCTCAAGAATTTTTTAACATGGGCTAAACAATGTATAATTCCTTAGCTTCTTTCTCACAAACAGGTGGACCATTTTGGCTGAAAGTTTCCAAGAAAATTCAGCCTCAGATTGACAACAGGCATGGAAAAATTCAGCACAAATAGTTAAAGTTTTGTAAAGTTATGAGCAACTGGAAACAGGGTCTTATAATGGGAAGTGTTGGAAAAGCCTCTATAATAGGCAGTGCTTCCAGCCCTACCTATAACAAAATAGAATCACTTTCAGAAGAAAATGCCAAATTCCTTTCACTGACTTAGTTTTCCCCAGCAAATTCTTCACATGGTATATCCAGTAAACTAATAAGTAACTTAAATTATGTCTATGCCAGGTGTTTCTGCCTCTGTCCACTGCACGTTTATTTTGGCATTATGGCAATTTGATTCTCCAGTTAGAAAACGTCTGTCATTAAACAAATCCAGTGTTAATTTTGCTAATGATGCTATACAACTGAATTTCTTTGGGTTGTGGACTCTGCAAGCAAAGTCTTGAAAAACACTAATGAGGCATGCAGCTGTGTGACCCCCTGTCCTTCCCTCCACCATTCCTACTTCTCTCTGTGCTCTGATCTATTGCATCTTAGCTTAATCAAGACACTAAGCTTTTTGGTGCAGGAAGTGTCTTCCTGGTGTTTTTACGGAATCTAGCATATGACATGACCCTGATCCCAACTGGTCCCACTGGGGGCTGTGGTAATACAAATAATGCATACATCGTGAGTCTTGTTCTCAGATTTGGAGGAGGGGAGGAAGGGTTAAGGGAAGAGATCACTAGAGAGTTTGCACTTTGGAACCTTTCTTGGCTAATTTCCACTCAGGCATTAAAATGAATTTGCCTTATAATGAGTTCACATGAGGCTCCAGGGGGAAAAGGTAGCAGAAATTCTGCTGATGTATAAGAAAACTCTCAGCTCTTCTGTGTGTCCAGAAGAGGAGTCACTGCTTAGTGATCTGGTTCTCAAGTTAATATGTTAGGCTCTAATCTGGCAAAATAAATAGCCTTTCAATTACTTTTACAGTTGTCTTCAAGATCCCTGTATAGGAAAAAACAGTTAGTAACAGCATCTTCCTCACTGTATCTGCTCAGCCAACAGAAAGAAGAGGGCAAGTTTGCTCAAAGGACACTGCCTCAGTGTCTCACCTCGTCAGGAGATCCCTCTCCTAATGGTAGGAAGGCAACCAAATCCACTGCAACCTAGCAACTGGCCTCTGCACATTACATGAGCCACCAACCTTTTAAAAAATGGCACATAGCCAATGAGGCATTCACTACATCTCTCCGTCCATCTGTCCTTCCACAGTAAAAAAAATCATTTATGAAACAGTACAATTCAGTGATACAGTGATATTGCAACAGCTTTTGTGTTTTAGAGGATATTAGTCTAAGTTATGGACATTAGAGAGAGTCCCGTGTTTTTTCTTTTCCAGTTCATCTCTTCAATCTCCAGTGCAGAGTTTCTGGTTAATAATACTTCAGAAAATAGCTACTTCACCCATTGCAGATTTTGGATGATTCTCAAACTTTTAGGCTTCTCATTAGATATTTGATCCATGATGGAGAAACAGACATAGGGCTGGATTCTGCTCCCCCCCAGGGTAAAGCTGCAGTAACTCTGTTAAAGTTGATTACCCTTATTCTCATTTATACTAAGCCTGCTTGGAAGTGTAAAGGGGGCCTTAAAGAGGGAGTAAATTAAGGCCCCTTTGCACTGCAAACACAGCATAAAAGGGCCTGTGCGTAACTGAGAATCAGGCCCAAGAAGTTAGTCCGGATTTACAGCAGTATAATGGCAGTCAGAATCTGGCCCATAGTTTCTACATATGTCAAATAATACAGAAGGAAAGGTAATTTTCAGGAGACACAGAATGAGTAACAAAGGGATTTAGATAGTGTTTTGTCAGGAGAAAAATTATGAGAAAAAGTTGTGTGTGCATAGTCAAGTGTTTGATATTCACTTCACTATTTTAGCTGTAGTGTTTTGCTCTGATTGGGTCAGATAAGGTACATATGATGACTGCTGCTGTGCCCTGAATGGCTGAGGGTACAAGTTCTCCTAGAATGAATGAATTTGCATGTGTGAATGTAAAATCTGTTTCCTGTGAATAATCATGTACATAGATTTGAAATTCACTTTCTGGGAATGAATGTTCATGGACAGTGAATACAAGCTGTATAAGCAAGGCTAATGCAACATTAATTTATAAATTAGAGTGATTAATCACAGCTTTTTGTGTGTGTGCAATATTCACCCAGTTCTAATAGGTTTACTATCTTCCTAAGCAACTTCTTCTTCCATTTTTCCATAAGATTTTCAATGCAGGGTTCAGATTATGAAATTTAGTATAAATTGTTGGCGTGCATATGTTATATTAATGCATTAACCTCTTGCTTGGATCCTTTCTGGTCTTTGTTCTCTCTCCTCTGAATATTGCATATTTTGTCAGTAATGGAAGAAAGGGAAAGGGCAGAGAGAGGAAGAAGAGCAAAAGTTGGAAGAAAAAGAGGGAAATGGGAGAAAGAAGAAAAAATGGATGGTAGAAAAGAAAAAATAAAATATTTGATAAGTGCTATCAGAGCTGACTCATGTGACCTATATACAGGTTAAGTCTGCATATGATTCCTGAATGTGCCTTGAAAGAGTTGTTTGCCTTAGAAAGGTTTTCACTGCTGCATATGGATGCATATAAACACATAGAGAACGTAGCCTAAACCAAGCAGCAGATTTGAAGGAAGATGAGATAGTACTCGTGATATGAAATAGCATGTTACTTTACTATGATCTGATTCTCTAAATTGGTAAATATTAAATATGGTATCAAGACTCTCCCTTCCCCACTCTCTGGTGCCTTAGATGTTTACTATCCATTTTATTTATTTTCTAAGTATAATTAAAGATGTTAGTGCACATAATAATCTGCAAACCTTCTTTTTAGGAGCCATTTTTAAGTAAGAGAGGAGAAGATGTTGAAGGGCACAGGAACGTAGTCAAATGAATTATTATGAAATAGCACCAGTTCTGGCCTCCCTTTCCATTTTTCCATGACAATTACATATCTCTAATGGCATTAAAATGAGAAGTTTGGTAGTCAGATTTTAACTTGTTCTTTAATGCATGGGAAACAAATACCCTTTAATTCTGGGATTCGAAGGCATTTTTTATTCTAATATATTTTCTCCAATTAAGAAATGAGCTGTCCCATTTTGCAACCTTGATTAGCTATTTAACCAAAAAAGAACAGCTTGTTTGGATAAGTAGCCCTGAGTTCTATGATTATGACCTTGCCTTGTTTTTAATAAAACTTACCTGAAAATCTTAGTGCTGCTGCCGAAATGTCTCAGATTTCTTCTCTACTTAGAGATGCATCTGTCTAATCTTTAGACAAAACCAGTTGTTTATGCTCTTCTGAGAGAACATGTGGGTTTACACATCCCTACACAGGTTGCCCAATTAACATTTGTCTCCTTGGATTACACTGACTAAGGCATAGAGTTGTTCATGCAACTTTTAAGTGAGTCTTCCTAACTTCACTGCTTTCCTTACAGCGTTACAAAAGGTCATTAACAATTATCATTCCTTTAGTGAATGTTGCCTGTCAAAAAGATTTCAGCCAGATTATTAATCGCCACAACAGTGCTGAGATGGTACATACCTACTCTTGACTAGCTTACATTCCTTATCTCACTGTACCTTTGAGAAACATTTAGCCCTACATCACTCTTATCTTTAACAGACAGTCATCCACAATACGACGCATTGCCTTGTTTCTAACTGGGTGGCATCCATCTGATCAGTAGAGAAGATTTAAATGGAAATGAGTGCACTAGGCAAGCTTGTACTGCTATTAAGAAGTGTTAAGAGTGAATCCAGCCAGATGTCTATTTTTCTAAATTACAAATACGTTATATTTTGGATCATATACAGGCCACACTGATATAGCCCGAGTTTGAGATATACCTTATTTATCTCAGTGCTCTCAGATTAGGGGCCAAATTCAGCTCTCAGTGCAGTCACTCAACCCTATGGATGATGACAATATGGCTCAACAATAGCCATGGCAGGTATTTGAGTAAAAAATCCATTTTAAAAGATGACAATGCCTGGTTTACGTGCATACTATTCTGTGCTCTTACTATGCATACTGAAGTCTTACCATAGACAGACCTGGTGCAGACATACCTACATGCATTTCAAAGCATGTTATTTACCGCCGCCGCCCACCCCCACCTCCCACAGAGTGCAATAAATCCTTGATACTTGTTTCACTTTATCAACAAAAATATATTTAGATAATTTTTAATCTGCTAGTTGGTAAATCATTAATCTGCTTGCTGACCTGTAATGATGGACTTCCGTACATAAGAATGATGATAAACATGAATTTGTATTCTAGTAGGTCCAGGCCCCAAATCAGGATGGGGGCCTCAGTGTTTCAGGCATTATACAAATATACAATAAAAGACAGCCCCTGCTCTGAAGAGCTTCAGCCTAAATTTAAAAGACAGATAAGGCAGAGAGGGGAAAGGATGTAGCTTATCAACAGAGCAATCAGGATGATGGGTGGCAAACATGTGTTTCATTTGGTTAGTTGTCCATTTATATGTAGTGGGAGACGGTGTGGGAAGGGGGAATGCATGAGGTACTAGGAGCATGGAAACAGGAGAAGGAATGGCAATATGGATAGGGGAGGGAAGGAGAAAAGGCAAGAGGGGAAGGTGGAGGGCAGCGAGAGTAAAGTTACAGCAGATAGACTGTGGTGGTGGGTGGAGGGAGTTGGAAGAATAACCACTCAGAAGCAAAACACAAGAAAAAAAAATTGAATACTATTATGGCCCACTGCTGTACTGGGATTAGTGTGGGGGGACCCTTATAGTTATAGTTCTTGATTTGAATGGGACCATGCAGGAGCATGAGGGTCCACTCACACTAGTCCCTTTGCAGGACTTAGTTTGTGAGATCTGGTGAGATCACAGACTCAGAACATGGCTACAGGCCCTAACAGAGGGCATCAGTAGTCTGCTGAGTCCATAGGATGCAAATTAACACTTTACAGTGAAATTAGTCAACTTTAGAAACTTTAGGGATTCGCAAAAGCCAGCAGTCTGACACAGGTGGTTTATAGCAAAAGGTGCAACAAAATTATAATCGTATGGTCATTTAAAGTGGTTTCTTCAGAAAAAGGACTGGCTATGATCATTAATCCTTATTTAGTGCAGGTTTCACTACACATATTTACATG
Source organism: Trachemys scripta elegans (assembly GCF_013100865.1). Taxonomy (NCBI): domain Eukaryota; kingdom Metazoa; phylum Chordata; order Testudines; family Emydidae; genus Trachemys; species Trachemys scripta. The sequence goes on along the minus strand of NC_048304.1, from coordinate 92,637,634 downwards.
ATAGAGTGTAACAAGCGTGAAGGAGTATTCAGAAGAAAAGTAATTTTGTCTGAGACGCCTTAGTCCAAGTTTCAGCCTGGAGGCAGTAATTATGGCCAAATTCTACTAAACTCACCTGGAAATATGGTTTTCTGATTGTAGCCCTGAAAGACCTTTAACTAATCTATGTCAAGTGTCACTGTAATGACAGTACATAGGGCCAAATTCTAAATATATTGGTCTAAAAGAGAGGAGAATTTGGCCCTTTAGAGTGCATTCTCTCAATAAGGTTACTCTATGATCACATACAATAAAATATGCTTACTGACTGAAAAGAGAATTCTTCTAACTGAGACTAACTGGAAGCCAGCACAAAATGGACTTTTTATAAGTGTCAGCATTTTAACAATAAATTTTTGTAGATTTTTCCTGTGGATCTGGAACAAAGCAGTCCCAATTACTAATAGACATCTGAAAATGTTAATAGTAAAGACTCAATAATACTCCAGAAAGTTATTTGGATCCAGTCTCTGTTTGAAAGAAAAAGGATTAGGAACTCTGAGCCAAATTCTCATCTACACTGGTGTCAATCCAGAGTGATTGTAATGGAGTTATTGCAAATTTACTCTGCTAAGACTCAGGATAGAATTTGGCCCTATGCTCATTTCATTCTAATGGTCCATTACATTTCTACAGTAAATAAAAGTCTAATCAAAACACATTTGCATTAAAATAACAGCCTGAAACTGCAGACAAGTGCACGTTTCCATATTGCAATTCCTGGTGCATTGTAATACTGCCCTGTAGATTGAAACTTCTGCCTTTGGAAAGAGTTTTCTATTTCAAAATGCACAAACTGAGATGCTACGGCATATAAGGGTGGATTGTGCAAGTTTCAGTGGGAGGACTCAAGTTCTTAATGTTAAGCATGTGCTGTAGTGCTTTGCTGGATTGTGGCCATAGTGCTCTGGGCCTTCAGGGTCAAGCCCCTGTGCAGTGTCTGACTGAGGAACTGTGTGATTTGAGCAGGTATCTCGTCAGAGATTTAATCGCTACCCTGAGTTGTTATCGCTGTGTACCTTTAAAGAGCCCCAAAGCCCTTCTCCAAATGTTATCAGATAACATTTCATGGGACTGCCTGTGATTCTTGTCAGCATGAATGTTGTATGTTCAGCATCTACAATATTACACTATAGCTGTGCTATTTTAGGTTTCTCTCCAAGCAAAATTGAAACACATACCAGACCGCTTTGCTTGTTTGTTTGAAGTCTTTACTTCATTCAGGAAAAAAAACCAACAACCCTGCAACAAAGCAACTAGCCCTTAACAGTAATCACCCAAACCATGCAGTCATCCTGCCCAGACCTGGGAATGGGGAACAGCCCAGACAGCCAGGCTGCATGTGCAGGAAACTGAGTGTAAGTGGGGTTTAGCCTCAGAACGCTCAGCCCTGCCTAGTATTGTAGTGGCACTGGTCACTATGGGTCCAATCCTGCAAACATGTGTAACATGAGTAACTTTAATTGTTAAGAAGGCCACTCACATGACTTTAGTTGGTTACAGGATTGAGCCCTTTGGGTGGAATTCAGTCTAGTGCAGAGGTCCAACCCCAATCAAATTGCATTTTCACCCTGTTTTAATTGGGGTTTTAATTGGGATGTAAGTGGTGCACAGACACTGTGTTTTCATGGGAAAGGGTAAAAATTCCTCCCTTTAGGCTTCTCCCTTCTCCTTACTCAGAAAAATCATAACTGAAGTCAACAAATTTTGCTGGGGGGGAGGAGGGGTTCACTCACCTGGAGTTCAAAAAAGCTCAGACTTCCAGGGATATTCACCTTAATGGGTAGGTGAAAATTTCAGCCCCAAAGGTGAATTTTTCAGTAAAGTATGTGTGAGTGAAAACAGTTGATTATAAGGAAAACTGTTTTACAAGTTTAATTAAAATCAGGCCAGAGCATCAGTTAGAGTTAGTCAGTGTAGCTCTGTTGAAGTTAAAGGAGCTACAGGGATTTATACCAGTTGAGGATTTTTGCCTGTACATGTGGATCACTGCATTTTGTGGTATTATCTGCTAGGGTGTAATTGCGGGAACAAATATTAAAGGTAGAAAGTCTCTCAGAAATAGGACCAAATTCTGCTCTTGATTATACAATGTAAATTGAAATTAGTGGAGTTCCTCCAGATTTACAGCTGAGTAAATGAGAACAGAATGTGACCCAAAGTCATTTGCTTCTCACAATGCACAGAATGACAATCATTGTAAAAAGAACAGGAGTACTTGTGGCACCTTAGAGACTAACGAATTTATTTATTTATTTGTTAGTCTCTAAGGTGCCACAAGTACTCCTGTTCTTTTTGCGGATACAGACTAACGTAGCTGCTACTCTGAAAACAATCATTGTAGTTAGAAATAAATCATCACATACAATAAAACAACGGCTATAATTTTACCCTTTGATAATGTGGTTTCACAGGGGTTGGGTGAAAGGTGNCCCCCATGCCTCCGGACCCTGCGCCGCCGGAGCCCGGGAGGGGAAGTGCCCGGCCGGTGGCTGGGATCCGGACGCACAGGGGCTGCCTGAAGCCCATAGCGCTCGGGCAGCTCGGCTCTTAAACAGAGCCGAAGAGTCGGGGAGGAGCAGAGCAGCCGCGGGAGGGGAAGTGCCCGGCCGGCATTTTCCCGGACATGTTCGGGCTTTTTGGCAATTCCCCCCGGACGGGGGTTTGATTGACGAAAAGCCGGACATGTCCGGGAAACACTGTTCGTATGGTAACCCTACTAAAGAGGCCCTTCACCATATATACCTCAAGTATCCTAACTATGCAGGGAATATTTGTTGCTGTATTCCTCAAAAATAGAAGGAGAGAAAATAGGCTAACATACTCTGAAAAGCTCATCTATACATTTGGGGACAAGAAGGTTCCTTCTGCTGGTGTTGCTGTGTTTTATTTTTACTATACATGGGAGGATGGTCTATGTTAATATGAACATGTAAACTGTATGAGGGATATTGGAGACAGGCAGCACAGTATGTGAGGGGCATTGGAGCCATTTGAACTGGCAACACGATACAATTACAACTCTTCTTACCTACATAATGTATTTCTTTTTAAATAAAGCTGCCAGACTTGATGAAGGAATTGTGTGGTAAGTCTCATAAACACTTGTCTATAACCATGTAAATGTTGATCTAGTGCTACCATATTACTACAGCTACCTGAACTACATACTAACACTACAAGTTTTTCTAAAGGCAGTTTTGTCCCCATAATGTTTGCTTTTTTGCATGTGAAATACATTGATTTGCATTATAGAACTGATATAATTGATGCTATATTTCCTAGAACAGATGCATCTGAAATCTGGCTTTGAACTGAGAGACAGTTGATTGATTGGGGACAGAGCAGGAAGACCACCCAACAATCCTTTTCTTATTTAGCAAACTTGAAATATTCCTATTTCTCAATCAGATATTGGATGTGTGGATATTTTATTTTAAAGTATCAAAAAACACCACTAAATAGTAGTATGGTGCCACATGATCAGTGAAGGAGACCATGGAATTCCATGGTGAATTTGAGATCAGACATAGATACAGCCAGAAGACCTGATGAAAGGGTCTATTTTACCAGACTATATTTGAGAATTACACTGTGCCTCTCATCCTTACTGATGCTTTCATTCCAACAAAACTCTTATTGTTTTTCTTTAGTAACATGTTCCTAGTAGTACATAAATGCATTTTATCCTAAAGGTCAATTTTGTTCATTCATGTGATATGGAAAGATGGCAGATACATCCTGCACTTTGATGTTGTGGATTCAGGAAAGAAGAAGAATGTCTGTATATATTCTTAAGTATCAGGGGGTGGCAGTGTTAGTCTGTATCCACAAAAATAACAAGGAGTCCAGTGTCACCTTAAAGACTAAGATTTATTTGGGCAAAAGCTTTCGTGGGCAAAATCCCCACTTCTGCACCTGAAGAAGTGGGTTTTTTTACCCACAAAAGCTTATGCCCAAATAAATCTGTTAGTCTTTAAGGTGCCACCGGACTCTTGTTGTTTTTGTATCTATTCTATTGCAACTCGGGCTAATGAAATCAGTGGGGTGTTGGCTCTGTCCACACTGAACTCATTGCGGGGTCAGAGCCTATGCCCAGTCCTGCAGACAGTCATGCACACAACTTAACTTTATGCACATGAGTCTCATTGATGCCATACTTCATAAGCTTGTCAGAGCAGGGGTTGTGTTATTTGATCTGCAATAGGAGGTACCTAAATAAATAGTACTAATAAGTCTAACATAAATTGGCATTAATATAGACAGGGTGTGTGTGTGTGTGGGGGGGAGATTTGCTTACTATTTGTACTTCAACATTCTACCTTATTGGCCAGATTTGAAACAGATGGCCTCCTGTCTTTGTGTTCACAATGCATCCATGAGTATTTACAGCCACAAAAAGGGAGGGCTGGTCTCAGAATCAGTCACTGTATGTGAAGAGCCATTCAGAGTCTGTACTGTTAAATCAGCCAGCATTTTGGATCCTTTGTTCAGTTACAGTGTATGCTGCTGTCTGCAGGCATATGGGCACAGGATTCCTTGATTACTGTGAGTTTGTTCCAACCTTTACATAACGGAATAGCATTTTGTGTGTAGGTCTGTATATCTATATGTCTCTGTACCCAGGAATTGGAATCCTTCTTCTGCTATCAGAAGTCACTTAGGGCACAGGGAAGATTCTGCCATCCCTGTCTACCATGTTGTTTGCCGGAGTGGCTGTCTTGTTGTGTTTCTATAACTTCAATTTTTTACAAGGATAGGTTGTTGGCTTACTGCTCAACCCCTTCTTCCCACAGCCCCCAATCCCCCGCAGCCTGGAGGACCGTAGACTACTTTTCATCTGGTCCCTCCCTACCCGTTGACCTGTCCTGCTTGGGTGGCCTTGCCAGGAGTTAAAGCCTCCTCTGTCATAGCTCTCAGGGTCATATGCAAACATTCCCACCACATTCAGGTGCAGTCCCCAGGGAAGGAGAAGTGTATCCTTGATGTGGTGGGAAGCGATGGGAAGGCCTCTGCATTCCAATGACCCTGAGAGCTATGCTGGCAGCATTTTAAACTTCTGGCGGGGCCACCCAAACTGGACAGGTCAAAGGATAGGGGCCAGACAAAAAAGCAGTCCCTAGGTCCTCCAGGTTGCGGGGGAGAATGACAGGCCAACATCCTATCCTTGAGAAATGTCTTGGTGACAACTGACTGAGAGCACAAGGGGTGCAAAGAGTTTTATGGGGATTGCCAGGTCAAATATATACCTAATAATTCAGTAAAGGTTGGCATATAAAGTCCTTACTGAGAACCAGTAGCCCACTGATCCATCATAATCACTGCAAATTGTATGCACAGATAATATTTAAGAAGTTATGTCTATACTGAAAATGAGATTCTTAAGGCAGATAACCAGGAGGTGACATGTCTTGGATGACTTCCTTTCAGGAAGGGGGTAACAGACGCTTATCTCCCTGCCTGGTCGTTGTTATTGTGTGTGCCTCAATGGAGGCCAATTTGCATACTGAGCCAGATGCTGATTAAGAAATGGCAAAGTCTACAGTAAAGTAGTAGACAGGAAGAAACAACCAGCAGGTAGTATCCTGTTTATAAATATGGGCAATGAATTGTTCTGATCTAGCTGGGAATGCAAACAGACACCCTGGATCTTTCACTGAGGAGGCAAGCTGGCAGCTTGACTTGTCTGATGAATGGAAGATCACAGCCAAGCCTGGTTGTAATACACTGGAAGGATTTTGGATAAGTATTGCTCTAAGATTTGAAAATAAGTCTAAGTTCTAGAATGCATGCTATGGTTTTAATTAATATGTAACCATTTGTTTCCATCACTTCTACTTGTTATCACTTGAACCTGTACAGTTTATTAAATAAACGTTTACTGTTTTCGCTATAAACATAACTAAATGCTGTGTGTTAAAGAGAGCATTGATCTGAGATGTAATTGGTAAACTGGGGTGTCCTGCTTCTTTGGAAGCAGCAATTCTGTGAATACTGCAAGTGTCTGGTGGACCAGGGGCTGAACATTCCAGGGAGATGCTTGGGGGAGTTTGGGGGTTGGAATGTGCCTATCGCTAATTTGTAGAGAGAGCAGGGCCTGCATAGGGGAGTTTTTGTGCTGCCCGTGGCTGATGCAGCCAGGGAGCTGACCTATGGCAGACACAAACAAGGCTTCCTCATGCTAAGGGCTGGTGGTAGCAAAGTGCCTCGTGGCCCTGGGTATCCCTGGGAAGTATCACAGGTTGAATGATAGGCCAACAACCTAGCCTAGTGAAAAAGTGAAGTTATAGAAACACAACAAGATAGCCACTCTGGAAAACAACATGATACACAGGGATGGCAGGGCCTTCTTCATGCCCTAAGTGACTTCTGATGGCCCAGAAGTCATCTGACTAATATATATTAGTCCTTAAAGAGAGAAACAACAATGTAGGAATAGGATAATAATCTATGGGAGGTTAAAATAAAAGAGGGCAGTATAATTGTCTGCTCTTTTAAAGATTGGCTCTCCTTGTGGAAAGAAATATCTTCCTTGTCCTTGCCGGATTAAACTGATCTGTCTAATCCCACTATGAGGGTCATACTTGATGACCATTCTGCGACTCATTTGTCATTGTCTCATTTGTTCTTCTCTGATTCAATTAGACAGATATAAACCAGCCATATGAACTACTGTAGGAACTATCCATCCTATGTGCCACATTTTCATTTGTCATTATTTCCTGTACATTGAGATAGTCTCCATTTTGCAGATGTTTAATGACCCAATGCATTTCCCTTAGAAGTCAATAGGAATCTTTGCATTGATTTTCATAGGATTTGGAACAGACCCAAACCAGGTACCCTTTATCCTGGAATTTAACAGATCAGTATTCATGTTTTCTTTCCTAGATGCATCTCAATTTTCTTTGTGGAGTTCCAGACATACTTTGCTCAGGATTATGCCCGAACAGCTTGGATCCATTCCATTGCAGACTGTGCCACAATGCTGTGTGGTGGGTATTGCACTCTCTGAATAATAAATTGGTTTGTTCTTTAGTCCTGTGGGACACCTGATATTAGTGTATTCACAAGTCATCAGAGCCAGTGTAGAAAATTTCTGGTTTCAGGCTGGCTAATGACTTTTGTCCAGCACATCCTGGCTTTGTAGCCAAAAGGGTGTAGTATGTCCAAGCTGTGTACCACAGCACAGTTTGGCAAGGAGGGGGCTTTTTTGTACCATTTTGTCTGATACTGAAAAGAAACAGAGCATTTTCTTGTCAAGTGATGTGTGTTTTAAGAAATGTTTTTGTGAAAAAAACCTAATGGGAAAGGTCATGGTTTAAGAGGCATTCCACTAGGACTTGTTTTACCTAGTATATTGCAGTTACATTTCAGACTTGACTGTGTTTCCTAGTTCCTTTGGTTCAAGTCACAACCACTGCATCCCTTCATTGAACTTTTTTGTGAGCAAATGTCCTGTGTGTTTTCTGTATGAAATATCCCCTAGGACAGTGGTTTTCAAACTGCAGGTCGCGACCCAGTACTGGGTCGCGGAATGTAAGGCACTGGGTTGCGGCGACTCTGGTCAGCACCACCGACCAGGCCGTTAAAAGTTCCATTGGTGGTGCTGCCTGGCTAAGGCAGGCTAGTTCCTATCTGTTCTGACATCGCGCTGTGCCCCAGAAGGAGCCAGCAGCAGGTCTGGCTCTTAGACGAGAGGGCCACGGGGCTCCATGTGCTGCCTCTGCTCCGAGCACCGGCTCCACACTCCCATTATCAGGGAACCGGCCAATGGGAGCTGGGGGGGAAGGGGATGGTGCCTGCAGGCAAGAGCTACGCAGAGCCATTTGCGTGCCTCCGTCTAGGAGCCGGGCCTGTGGCTGGCCGCTTCCGGGGCACAGCATGGTTAACGGTGCCAGGACAGGCAGGAAGCCTGCCTCTACACCCCAGCTGCACCACTGACTGGGAGCTGCCGGAGGTAAGCCCACACCCCAACCCCATGCTCCAATCCCCTACCCCAACCCCCAGCCCCGCCCTCAAACCTGGAGCCCCCGCCTACACCCCAAACTGCTCATCCCCGGCTGCAGCCCCTGCCCAGAGCCCTGATCCCTTCCCTTCCCGCACCCCAACCCCCTGCCCCAGTCCTGAGCCCTCCCAAACCCAGAGCCCCCTCCTGCACCCCAAGCCCCTCATCCCTGGCCCCACCCCAGAGCTGCACCCCCAGCTCTGAGCCTCCCCAAACCCAGAGCCCCCTCCTGCACCCTAAACCCCTCATCCCCAGCCCCACTCCAGAGCCTGCACTCCCAGCCCAGAGCCCTGAGCCCCTCCCGCACCCCAACACCCTACTCCAGCCCAGAGCCCTCTCCCACACCCTGAACCCCTCATTCCCAGCCCCGCCCCACAGTCCTCACCCCCGCACCCCAACCCTCTGCCCCAGCCCTGAGCACTTCCCACACCCCAAACCCCTCACCCCCACCTCCGGGCATCACCAATTTTCTTCAGCTGGGTCACCAGAAAACAAGTTTGAAAACCACTGCCCTAGGACACCCTTTCTGTTCTGGATTTACACTTAACTTTTCATGGATATCATTTAAAGATCTGCAAAGTACTGTGCAAACTTAGGTTCTGATCCTGCACACATCATATTGCAGGTAAAGTGGTCTGCCCATATTCATTGCATTCCAGGATTGAGGTCTAAAATGTAGCCAGACACCTCTGCACCAACTACACCACATCTCATAGGCGAAGATGTGGGGACAAAGTTTTCCACCTGAAACTTTAAGGGAATTTTAAATAGGCAGAGAGAAGAGCACAAAAGTTTCCAGGATTTGTACTTCCCGTGGGTGAAACTGGACTTTGACGCTCCACGCTGCTCTTTGTGTGCAGGGATTTTAACTTTTAATATTGCTGGGTCAGCCTATTCCTACCAGAGAGGGAGATCATTTTTACAATTTATAGGTTCTAAGCTTTGCAGTGATGAGGCAGAAGGGCCATCTTTTCACAGAGTAGCAGTACAAATTCCAGATGTAGCAGGTTTATTGCTGCTGTAATGGTAGGGTAATGAACAAAATGCTCCTAACCTAATCATTGGCTTTGCCTTCATTAATGGAAAAACAGCTTTGTCTTATAGTGGCATTGCCTGTATTAAAATAGCCATTGACTTGATTTTATGGAAAATAGAAAACAGCCATTCTGAAAGGGTTTTTGAGGAGGTCACAAACACTGTGACGTAATGTATGTGAATCTGAAATGTCAATTAGCTGCAGCAGCAGATCGGTGTTTTTCTCTTGTTTGTCTGGCTTTGGTGCTGATTTTTGTTCCCAAGCCTTGACTGTGGCGGTGAAGTGCAGGTGAGTGCACACTGCATTCATTTACTAACTGCATTCATTATTTTTGAAGCCCCACTTGGAAGTTTTATCAGTAACCATCTATCGTGTCAAGTGGGCATCATGTTTGGAGGACTGCTTGCATCTGCTGGACTGATCCTGAGTTCATTTGCCACAAGCCTGGAACACCTCTACTTTTCACTAGGCGTGCTTACAGGTAGGAGGGATTCATAATGTTTGCCCCAGCCGTTACCTTAACATTAGAGGGACCACCACTGTCCCACTGACACTGCCCCAGCTGCAGTCAGCAGAGGCTCTCAAGCTGGAACCCCCTTGTTATGAAAGAATGACCAACTTGCAGAGCATTATGTGGGAGAGCTCCAGGCCTCTGGTATTTGCTCCTGATCTGAAATACCCCAGTTTTGGTGACTGGCCTAGCACACAGCAAAAGTCATCTGTTCAACAGTTGTGTGGCTGAGGGTAAACTTCTCAGATGATAAGAGGGTGGGAAAGAGGATTGTTTGCTTGTTTGTTTGTTGGTAGGTTACTGGCTGGCAGGGTTCCTTTTGGTGTCATGCTTTTGGAGTTTTGTTGTAATATAAATTATAGGTCAAGGCAGACAAAGCTTTGCATTGGTGATTTTTTAAACGATTTAAATCAAGGTAAATGATTAATAAATAAATGAGAGAGAGTCATTGCATCAGTTTCTTAAGTCACCATTGCATGGCTTATTTCTGCCTGCTCTACATTCAGTTAAGAAGCACAAATCCTCTGTTGAATGCATTATCCTAATGCATCCTCCCTTTGAGTTCAGCCACTGTGTTAAAAGAATACCCTTAGTCTGTCCTGTTTTTGTATAGTTGCTTGTACACTAAAGAAAGGGAGAGGCTGCAATAGTTATACCAAAATTCCTGCCTCATTAAAACTGCCACGGTAGCCACGGTGATATAAGCCTTGTACTTGGTCCCCTGCCGTTGAGTAGCAAGTTGGTAGAATTACTATACTTTGTGTGCTGCCAACAGCTTATTTGCTAAGAAAAAAAAAATTCCTTGTTACAGTGTGTGTTGCTCCTGCATTACAATGTTAATCCTCGTCCAATGTGTTCGTAACAAATAAAAAGGTCCCTTGTAACCCACAGCACCATGTCACATATCCTCCTACGGCACTGAGGCTTCCTTTATGAGAGCGGTTATGAATATTGAGGAAGAGAAGCAATGAAGCAGTGTACATTAAGTTGTAGACAGTCCATTTCACAAGCAGTGAATTTAGTCTGCAGGGAGTGAGTAGGGAAGAAATGAACTAATAGTAAAAGGCTGGTAGTACTGATGCAGTGAGCTGACCTGTAATCTAGAGGGCAGTTGAGAACAACACTAGCTTTGTAGTGTCAAAATTCACTGCCTTTTCTGGGGTTTGGCTTTCTTCACAAAGAAATAAACAACGAGAGAACATAAAGTTCCGTTCAAACCTTCCCCCCAAAAGTCACAGGTCCTGCCTCAAGACACCCAGGACATCTCTTTTATGTCTGTGTAAGATAACAAGCTGCTGGTCTCAGTGTGTCAATTTAATTCAGGGGTCGGCAACGTCTGGCATGCGGTTCACCAGGGTAAGCTCCCTGGCGGGCCAATGGAGGCGGCGGGAAGCCATGGCCAGCACATCCCTCACCCGCGCCGCTTCTCACCGCCCCCATTGGCCCGGGACGGTGAACTGCGGCGAGTGGGGGCCGCGATCGGCTGAACCTGCCGCTTCAGCAGGTAAATAAACTGGCCCGGCCCGCCAGGGTGCTTACCCTGGTGAGCCGTGTGCCAAATGTTGCCGACCCCTGATTTAATCCATTCGGCCCTCTCCCAGCAGAGTCAGCACCTGTTAGCAGGATGGAGTGTTTCAGGCCAACACTGATAGCCTGCTACATCCTGAGAGTCTCCCAAGCTTGTGCTTTCTGCCAATGGCAATGGGAGAGGTATCTATGTAACTGAGGGTGCCATTTATTTCAAAATGCCAGCCTGGAATAAATTTCTGTGTCTGATTCAGAAATCCCTGCAGAAATGCCAGCACTGATGTGAACGTCTGATTCTTGTGCATCTGTCCTTGAAGCTCTGTAGCAAAATCCATGAAATTGTTCCCTGCTCAGATGAATCTAATTAATCTACTAAATAGGAATAGCATCTAGCCTTTTTAACCTCGGTTCTGAAAGTGGTCACAGCACCTTGAATAAGGACTTTCCCAGGGGATTTAAAACTGCACAGAAACTCCAGCCAGTAGAAATGCAGAATTTCTTCATCTTGTCAAAGAAAGTTTCTTGTAGGACATTTTACAGTAGAGAGAAATTCCCTATGCCACCCTTCAGAGATCTGCAAACAGACAAATCTGCCCTGAAAATAGATATTTGGGTTTGTAGCTGAGTGTAACACCGAGCAATGATCGTAAGACCAATGTGCCTGATGCAATGATCCGACAATCTAAATGGGAGGTCCCTCCATCCCCTGGCACTCAGTGATGCCTGGGTACAGGGCCAGGCTACTAATAACTGGCCGATGTTGCTGTGCTCCTATCTAGCCTGAGTACATGTTCATACGCAAAGCTCATCAATCCTCACTGAGCCTCTGCATTGGTACAGTTTAGTGAGGTTCAACTATATTTGTTTGACTCGGTATCCCTGTTTTTTTCTTCGTGTTTTTATCCCATATTCACTAAATTGCGAAATGTGATAATCCACAAAGGGCCTCTTCATTATTAGTGCTGATGGGAGTGGGTTACTTGGTTTAATTTAATGTATCCTGTTACTTATATTCAGTATTAAACAACCTTCATTCTGCTTTTTTCCCTAGGAATTGGATTTGCACTTTGTTATTCTCCAGCCATAGCAATGGTGGGCAAATATTTCAACAAAAAGAAAGCACTGGCTTATGGGATAGCCATGTCAGGGAGCGGAATCGGTACCTTCATTCTGGCCCCTGTGGTCCAACTCTTGATTGAACAATTTTCCTGGCGTGGAGCCTTACTCATCCTGGGCGGTTTTGTTTTAAATCTCTGTGTCTGTGGTGCCCTGATGAGGCCTATTACTCTTAAGGAGGACCATAAACACCCTCCTGAGTTTCTTGAACAGGAGTATGTCTCAGAAGCACAGAAGCAAGACTTAAAGCGATTGTCTATCTGTTCACCTTTAATCAAAGCATGGTCCCATGAATGTCTATGCTGCTGCTCCTGGCAAGAATACAACTTCTTACTGATGCCAGACTTCATGGTGCTAGCAGTGTCTGTTTTATTTATGGCATATGGCTGTAGTCCTCTTTTTGTCTACCTAGTGCCTTATGCTTTGAATGTTGGTGTGAGTCATCAGCAGGCTGCCTTCCTTATGTCCATACTTGGTGTCATCGATATCGTTGGTAATATCACCTTTGGATGGTTGACAGACAGAAGGTAATGACAGACCGCAAACTAGTTATAAGCCTGTTCATGTGGGATAGCTAGGTGTAATGCTCGCTAACATACATTTTGAGGACATTACAATGGCTTGCATTATTTTTCCAATAGATCAGCTCAATTTATGGTAGAATCATAGAATCATAGAATATCAGGGATGGAAGGGACCTCAAGAGGTCATCTAGTCCAACCCCCTGCTCAAAGCAGGACCAATTCCCAACTGAATCATCCCAGCCAGGGCTTTGTCATTTATACAGTTGTATTTATACAACTTTCAGAAATGCTCATTTTTTACCTTAGTTTTCATCTTTGAGTTAACTTATACTTTTAATTTTCATTTTTAGAAATGAATAACATTTGTCCAAAGTTGCTGTTGTCTACAGTGTAAATGTAGCTCAGTGTTCAGTGTATAGTAAGCATTACCTTCTGTGCCAGCTCTGTAGAGGATGTGATCTACTACTTCTGCCTTTCTATCTCATTTGTGCTGCTGTCGTGGCACAAAAGGGATGAAAGATCTGGTACTGTATTGTAATGCATAAACACAAAAGGGCAGAGTTAAGGTTGTATGTGAATCCTAACTTCTGCATTTCCTGAGGTTTTAGTGCTTAGTTGTGTTTTGCTACCTTTACTCCATCGTGACATTTTGTTGTATGCAATGTCTATAATACTGGTGGCGAAGATCAGGTGAGTGTGGCAGTAGGCTATTCTAAAGGTCTTCATACTTATTCTTTCAGTCATCATACTTATTCAGGACACTGGATATTTGAGTCAATACGAATTGTGGATTTGATTCTTCTCTCACTTACATCACTTTTAATTCCATTGCATCAGTACTGATTTACACCAATAAAAGTGAGAAGAGGGAATAAGGTCATTTATCTTATTTTTGCAAAATATTAGGAACAGTCTTAGTGAGCTTAGATATAAATACAGAAGAGTACAGTAACTCCTCGCTTAACATTGTAGTTATGTTCCTGAAAAATGTGACTTTAAGCAAAACAATATTAAGCGAATCCAATTTCCCCATAAGAATTAATGTAAATGGGGGCGGGGAGTTAGGTTCCAGGGAAAACATTTTCACCAGACAAAAAACTATATATAGTTTTTATATATACACGCACGCAGTATAAGTTTTAAACAAACAATTTAATACTGTACACAGCAATGATGATTGTGAAGCTTGGTTGAGGTGATGGAATATTTCCCAGGGAATGCCTTAGTGCTGAATGATGAACTAGCACTCAGCTGAGCCCTCAAGGGTTAACACGTTATTAATGTAGCCTCACACTCGACAAGGCAGCACAAATGGAGGGATGGGAGACAGAATGGCAGACAGAGACACACACCCTGTGTGAGAGAGAGATGCGCGTTGCCCCTTTAAATATGCTGACACCACTCTAAGTACATTGCCTTTTTAAGTAGATCAGCAAGTTGAGACAGCAGCTGATATGAGCAAGCTCCCTCTGTCCTGAGCCCTGGTGTGTCGCGCCCCCCTGGTGTGTCGGGGGGCGGGACACACCAGCTCTATGGAGATGTGGTAAGAGGGGGAAAGAACCAGGGGGGAGGAGGGACACCCTGACATTAGCACCCCTCTTCCCTCCTACCCCCGCACAGCAAGCAGGAGATTCCCGGGAGCAGCTCCAAGGCAGAGGGCAGGAGTTGCACATGGCAGTGGGGGGAGGTACTGCTGAACTTCCGGCAATTGATAGCCTGCTGGGTGGCTGCTGCACAGGGAACTTAGTGGAGCGGGGAGCTGATAGGGGGACTGCCGGTCCCTGGTTCCAAGCCCCCACCAGCCAGCTGCAACGGGCTGCTCTTTCTGCAAGCAGTGGACAAAGCAGGCGGCTGCCAAACAACATAATAAAGGAGCATTGCGCAACTTTAAACAAGCATGTTCTCTAATTGATCAGCAATGTAACAACGAAACAACATTAACCGGGACGACTTTAAGTGAGGCGTTACTGTGTATGTTATTCAGACAAAGTTTTAAAACAGAGACCAAGGGCTGAAGGGGCCTGGAGGTTGAACTACCCTCACCTCACCCAGGGTGGTCCCCAAGAAAACTGAGGCACATGCATAGTGTAGGGAAGCTTGCACTGCTGTCCTTACTGTGTGTTCTACGGAGAGATAGAGAACTTCACTATCCAGGTTTGTCAATCCAGCACAGTGTTAGAGCCATCACTGGCTGGGTTTTGCACTTGGAAAGCTGTGTGTTAAGCCAGACATTAAAACGGTGCAGCATAGAAAAGACAGGGAACAGGTTAACACAGAAAATATCCCAGGACACAACCATATGTTAATTGCATGTGGTAAACTAATAGGTCTGGAAGTGAACAGAAACAAAGAGGAAATACACATGATTGACTTATCCTTCCTCTTTTTAAAATCTGCAGGTGTCTGAAGAAGTACCGCTATGTTTGCTACCTCTTTGCTGTGGGAATGGATGGCCTCTGTTGTCTCTTCCTTCCTGTTCTCCAAAGTTTCCCTATGCTTGTGCCATTCTCATTTACCTTTGGGTATTTTGATGGAGCCTACGTTACACTGATCCCTGTCGTGACAGCAGATGTAGTGGGAACTGCTTCCTTATCATCAGCCCTAGGCGTAGTGTATTTTCTTCATGCACTCCCTTATCTAGTGAGTCCACCCATTGCAGGTCAGTTCACAGATGACTCTACTGTACTGTTTATACTGTTACTCCGGATTTACCTTCTGAAAGCAGAATGATTTATTATTTATCTAGAGCTGGTCAGACACGGGAGGTAATTTTGTGCAGAAATTTTGTTCCATATGTTTCATAGAAATTTCAAACACTGATGAAAAATGTCATTGAAAAATCAAGTTCTGGTAAATGTTGCCCATCTCTAACTTACAGCCATCAAAATTACCCACTTTTGTGGAAAAACACATTAAAGAGTGAAAATACAGAGCCTAAAATCATAGAACTGTAGGGTTGGAAGGGACCTCCTGAAGTCGTCTAGTCCAGCCCCCTTTGCTGAGGCAGGACCATGTAAACCTAGATCATCCCTGACAGGTGTTTGACCAACCTGTTCTTAAAACTTCCTATCATGGGGATTATTCTACAACCTCTCTTGGAAGCTTTTTCCAGTGCTTAACTATCCATATAGTTAGAAATTTTTTCCTAATCTCTAATCTAAATCTCCCTTGCTGTAGATTTAGCCCATTACTTTTGGTTCTACCCTCAGTGGACATGGAGAACAATTGATCACTGTCCTCTTTATAAAGGCCCTTAACATATTTGAGGACTGGTATCAGGACCACCCCCCGTCTTTTTTTCCCCCCTCAAAACTAAACATGCCCAGCTTTTTAAACCTTTCCTTGTAGGTCTGGTTCTTTAAAACTTTTATCATTTTTGTTGCTCACCTCTGGATTTACTCCAGTTTCTCCACATTTTCTTAAAATGTGGCATATGGCTGGACACAGTACTCCAGCTGAGGGCTTACCAGTGCTGAATAGAGCAGGACATTTATCTCCTGTGTCTTACATACAACACTTCTGTTAATACACCCCAGGATCATATTAGCCTTTTTCACAAATGCAAAACATTGTTGACTCTCATTCAATTTGTCATCCACTGTAACCCTCGGATCCTTTCCAGCAGTATTAGTGTCTAGCCAGTTATTCCCTACTTTGTAGCTGTGCCTTTGAGTTTTCCTTCTTAAGTGTAGTATTTTGCGCTTGTCTTTACTGGCTTTAATCTTGTTGAAATCAGACCAGTTCTCCAATTTGTCAACGTAGTTTCAAATTCTAGTCTATGAAAATATTTAATAGTATTGGACACAGGACAAGTACCCCACTAGTTTGACAAGAACCATTTATAACTACTCTTTGATTATGGTCTTTCAGCCAGTTTTGCACCCACTTTATAGTAATTTAATCTAGACCACATATCCCTAGTTTTCTTATGAGAATGTCATGTGGGACTATGTCAAAAGCCATGCTAAAATCACATATATCACATCTACAGCTTCCCCCCCATCCATTAGTCCATTAGCCCTGCCAACAAAGGAAATTAGGTTGATTTGGCACGATTTAGTCTTGACAAATTCATGTTGGCTATTCCTTATAATACTGTTATCCTTTAGGTGCTTGCAAATTGATTGTTTCATAATTTGTTCTAGTGTCTTTCTGGGTACTTATAATTCCCCAGGTCCTCTTTGTTCTCTTTTTAAAAAGATAGGTACTATATCTGCCCTTCTCCAGTCTTCTGTGACCTCACCCATTCTCCATGAGTTCTCAATGATAATTGCTAATGGTTCTGAGATTGTTTCAGATGGTTCCTTAAGTACCCTAGGATGAATTTCATCAGGCCCTGCTGACTTGAAAATATCTAATTTATCTAGATTCGTAGATTCCAAGGCCAGAAGGGACGATTATAATTATCTAGTCTGATCTCCTGTATAACACAAACCATAGAATTTCCCCAAAATAATTCCTAGAATTTTCATATCTTTTAGAAAAAAATCCAATCTTGATTTTAAAATTGCCAGTGGTGGAGCATCTGCCACAACACTTAATAAATTGTTCCAGTGATTAATTACTCTTAGCATTAAAAAATTACTTCCTGTCTGAATATGTCTATTGTCAACTTCCAGCCATTGGATCCTGTTATATTTTTTTCTCTTGCACTGAAGAACCCATTATCAAATATTTGTCTCCATGTGTAAGTAGTTGTAAACTATAATCAAGTCAACCCTTAACCTTCTCTTTGTTAAGCTAAATAGATAGAGCTTCTTGAATCTGTCTCTATAAAGCAAGTTTTCTAATCTGTTAATCGTTCTCATGGCTCTTCTCTGATCCCTCTCCAATTTATCAATATCTTTCTTGAATTGTGGACACCAGAATTGGACACAATATTCCAGTTGTGGTTGCACCAGTGCCAAATACAGAGGTAAAATAACCTCTCCACTACTACTCGAGATTCCTCTGTTTCTGCACCCAAGGATTGCATTAGTCCTTTGGGTTACAATATCATTCAGGGAGTTCATGTTCAGCTGATTATCTACCATGAGCTCCAATTTTTTTTCAAAAGCAACAAAGAGTCCTGTGGCATCTTAAAGACTAACAGATGTATTGGAGCATAAGCTTTTGTGGGTGAATACCCACTTCGTCAGATGCATGCCAGACAAAGTGGGCATTCATCCACGAAAGCTTATGCTCCAATACATCTGTTAGTCTTTAAGGTGCCACAGGACTCTTTGTTGCTTTTTACAGATCCAGACTAACACGGCTGCCCCTCTGATAATTTTTTTTTCAGAGTCACGGTTTCCCAGGATAGACTCCCCCATCATGTAAGTATGGCCTAAATTCTTTGTTCCTAGATGTATTCATTTACATTTAGCCAAATCTAAATCTAAATGTTCTTTAACCTTTAATTTAATATAGACCACATATCCCTAGTTTGCTTATGAGAATGTCATGTGGGACTATGTCAAAAGCCGTGCTAAAATCAACATATATCACACCTACAGCTTTCCCCCCCATCCATTAGGCCATTAGCCCCGTCAAAGAAGGAAATTAGGTTGATTTGGCATGATTTAGTCTGTTTTACTTTGTGTTCCTTCCACCTGTTTGTTAATAACAACAAGAAGTCTGGTGGCACCTTAAAGACTAACAGATTTATTTGGGCATAAGCTTTCGTGAGTAAAAACCTCACTTCTTCGGATGCATAGAGACATCTGTTTGTTAATATTTATTGTGTTAAGTATCTGGTCACAGTTTGCCTTTTTAGTGAAGATTGATGCAAAATAGGCATTAAACATATCAGCCTTCTTGAAGTCACCTATTATTAGCTCACCTTCCCCATTAAGTAGAGAACCTATACTTTCGTTCATCTTTTTCTTGTTCCTAATATATGTAACCCTTCTGCCCATCTAAGTTGGCAGCAACAAGGGCCGGGTTCTGTATCTAGGGGTTCCGTTTCAATAACGTGATGCAAAACCGGCTTGAGCCCCCACCCAGTAACCTGGGACAATTACATACCACCCCCTGAGCGCCTCTAAGAGGCAATACTTCCCCTCTCGCAAGCACGGAGTCTGAGTGTAGCAGAACATGTTTAATAACATGAGGTAAATGACATCAGCATTAAATTGGAAAAAACACCACAAACAGGATTCCTAACACAAACCATGAGCAAAAGACCCAGCCCAGCAAATTGGGCCGTGTCCTTTCCCTTTGGTTCTTGACTCCAGCAACCCAAAGATCACCCAGAGTCCCCAAAGTCCAACACCCCCAAAGTCTCTTGGGTCCAGCAACCGCCCAAAGTCCCAAAGGTCGAACAACCCCCAAAGTCTCTGTCCCTGGTCAGAGCAGCACCAGAGTAAAAGGGGGCACACAGGGTGTTAAGGGGCACCTTACATGATCTGAGGCTGACCGGCTGTCTCTCCGTAGAGTTCTGCCACAGCCTTCACCATGAGCCAGTCCACTTCCTGCCATCTCACAAACTGCTCTGCTCTACGGCTGCTCCACTCCGCTCACTGACCTGTAAGCCACTCCAGCCGTCCCCACAAATAGCTCCACTTGCCGTTCCTTGGGCCACTCCAACCATCCCTGCAAGGCTCCGCGCCGCTCGCTGCTCCTCCTCCAGTCATCTCCGCAAACTGCTCCACCAGCTGCTTAGCTTCAGGCTCCCCCACTAGTTAACACAGCACTCAGTGATCTCAGCTCTTAGTAACTTTAGCTCTTTTGTGATTTCAGCTCTTAGTGATTTCAGCTCATATGCTGGTGCACCATTGGCCCAAAGTGAATTCAGCTCAGCAGCCTGTAACTAGACTTCTAATAGAATCAAAGTTAGCTCTGACATTCAACAGTGGAGAGAGAAGATGGTGCAATTGGTGTTTCAGAAGGGTCCCATACCATCAGGTACAAACATCTGTCCCCATCCTCTCTCAATTCACTGGGTTGTGGAACCCATGTCCCTTGTCTAGCAAGTGCTACTTAGGTGATGGTGAGATCCTCTGTCATAAAACAGTTTCATTGTCCTTGATTCACATAACCAGGGTAAAAACACTTTATTCCTCCTGCCCCAATAACAGAGAAACTGGGGATCCCACCCCATCCAAAGTAACCACTATCAGTTGCTGTTGTCTCATGCCAGGCAGGTGGGTGTGCCTATGCAAACAAGATCAGCCCCTGGAGTTCTTTTCCACACTCGCCATAATTCACCACCAGATGTCAGGGTAGAGCTCATCCTGACTCTGCTTACATCCATTTATAGAACCTCTTTCCATTGCCTTTTATGTCCCTCGCTAGATGTAACTCATTTTGTACCTTAGCTTTCCTGATTTAGTCCCTACATGCTTGTGCTATTCTTTCATATTCCTCCTTAGCAAGTTGTCTGTTTCCACTTTTAGTAGGATACCTATTTGATATTCAGGTCACTGAAGAACTCCTGATAGAACCACATTGGCCTTTTGCTGTCTTTCCTTCACATTGGGTTGGTTAGCTGTTGTGCCTTTAATATTAACTCTCTGAGAAACTGCCAGCTTTCCTGAACTCCTTTTCCACTTAGATTTTCTTTCCATGGGACCTTACCTATCAGTTCTCTGAGTTTGTTAAAGTCTGCTTTTGTGGAGTCCATTGTCCTTATTCTGCTGCTCTCCCTCCTTCCTTTCCTTAGAATCATGTAATCACATTCACCCAAATGGCATGAAGAGCCACAGACAATCCTGATATGAATCCTGTGGAGGTCAGGACATCCATGCAGGGTGCATCCCCTCCTCAGCCCTGGCAACATAGCTCTCTACACTGCAATTAAAAACCCGTGGCTGGCCCATGCCAGCTGATTTGGGCATGTGGGGCTCAGACTAAGAGACTGTTTAATTGCTGTGTAGATGTTTAGACTCAGGCTGCAGCCCAAGCTCTGGGATCCTCCCGCCACACAGACGCCCATGACAAATTTTGGTGAGAAAAGAAAACACTTGGAGCAGAGGAGAGCATCTGGCCCATATTAAAAACAAAAGTCCTCCTCCAATATTGTAAAGAGGTAACAAAGCCAGAAGAGAACAGAGGAGATTAGCAGTTAACATGGGCGGTGGGGGAGCCATGGGTGCAAGGAAGCTAGCCCCTGGCCCAGCCCGCCCCTTCCATCTGAAGCCCCACCCCCTCTGCCCCGGTAGCCTGAGCACCCCCAACCCAGAGTGCCAGGCGGGCGGTGCACTCCCCCTGCCCAAAGCACCGACAAGCGGTCCCAGTGCCGGGCAGTGTGGCCCCAACCCTGGAGCGCCAGACAGTGTGGCCCCCACCCTGGAGCACCGGGTGGTACAGCCCCAGAGCTGTGGGTCCCCCTGTGCTGGGGGGCTCCAGCCACCCCAAGTCCTGGGCACAAGCCGGCTGCCCTAGCCACAGCCACAGCCACAGCAGGCTTTCCGGAAGAGGAGCAGCCTGCCTGGGCTAGGGCCAACTCGCTAGCAGAAGGGAGCCTCAGGGCAGAGTGTGGGCAGGGCCACATGGGGCTATTTGGGGAGGCCTAGCCTTCCCCAGCCTATGATATGCACCGCCCATGGTAGTTAAGAGAAAACACCTTAGTGTGGCTTTGCTTTTTAGTTTGTGTATTTTTATAACATTTTCAAATATTAACAGTCCCGATGTGTTCTTCCCTTGTGACTGATCAAAGTAACCTCTCTTTGATGTTTCCATTGTGTCGGTGAGGAAAAGATCCCTGTGGATTAGTTGTTTTCTAAATGCTATGTAAAATTCATGTGGGCCTTAGCACTAAGTGATGGAAAAGAGAAAGGAAAATAAATAAACAGTATTTGAGTCCACTTGAGCCCTGAGCAGAGGGCCAGTGCATGACCTACACATCACATGGGTCCCACTTAAGCCCTATTTTGATGGAGTGAATTCAGCACACTAAAAACAAATGGAAATTCAGGGGCATACAATGAAATAATGCAGCACATTGTTATTTAATTGTTTCATGTAGTTCAGCAATATAAAAAGTGCAAAAATGTATCTTTTGCTGTGAAATTAAATACCCTTGAGTTTTAATCAAAGGATGTTTTTTTATAGACTTTAGGATCCAGAGAGCTTTATCCATCCATTTCAGAAATGTGGCATGGATTAGGCAGTGGGGTTTACTGTTGAATTTCTTTAGTGTGGGCTGGCAATAGTCTATTCAATTCTATTCAGGTTCTCAAGTAGCCATCATCATCACCAGGATATCTAAACACCATATCTCTTGCCAGTTTAGTTTAAATTTCTGGCTTGAAAAATGAAGTAGGGATTAGGACAATGATGTCCTGATCATTCCACAGAAAGGATTTATATCCATTTTGAGTGATGTGGGAAGATCAGCGATTCATAATGCCTTCCTTGAATAGCCATAGTACAGTATGTATATATATATATAATGTCTTTCATTTTGTATTTGCTGTTCACTCCAAGTTCAAATTCACCTCTGTTTTTGATGCTTTTTAATTTGATTTGTCACAGCAAAAATATGAACTGAACATTTCAAGTGACACACAAGCCCAGACAAAGTTTCTGGGTGGGGAACTCATGCACAGAATAGCATTTACTCCCAGGATAGATCTGAGCACATTTTCAGACTGTCAGCTAAATCAATGCTTTTAGAGGATGTTTATATAGGATTGTAGGGAAAACTACAGTGTCCTTTTGTGATGGGGTTATGTTCTGAACAAAAGCTTCTAAAAACTTGAGCTAAGTGTGATGAGATCATTATGTAAGAGATTTGTTTTCTTTCCCTGGAGGCAAACTGTATTTTAACTGATGTGTCAGCTATATATGCCTGTCACTTAATCACTGTTGTATGTGATAAACTGCAGTACGAATGCTGTACCGTACAAGGAGTTTGTAAACTATTACAGACCTTAAAAATTATTTGTTTTCCTATAGGTTGGCTGGTGGATACAACCAGCAGCTACACTGCATCATTCATTCTGTGTGGATTTTCTATGATATTCAGTTCAACATTACTGTGCTTTGCTAGACTAGCAAAGAAAATCAAAAGGACACAGCTGAGGTCACTTGGCAGAGATACTGACCCAAAACAGCAGATCTGGACAAATGGAGCAACAACTTATTCTGTGTCTGGAGATTTAGATCAAAAGGATGTAGAAATATTGGCCACTGAGGCAAATAGCTACAGCAACAGATGACAAGTGCCATCAGGCTTTGGTCTGCAGCACAGCCATGGCTAAGAGAGATGTGACTGCATATGCTACACTCTTGAAGATATATTTTCCCAATACAATGAAAGAAACAAGACATATTTCAACTAGATTTTTCTCTCATATTTTAGTAATATTAAAACTGCGATTTATACAGCTCTAAAGCAAAGTTAGATACAAATGAGGAAAGTTCTTCAGTTAACGTGTGCAGGATACTTTCTGAGTCAGTAATGCTGGCTCCAGAGATAATAGGATGAATCTACTGAGGTAATTGATCATAATCAGAGGTAATTTACATGACCATCACAAAGCAAAACTGAACAATAGAACTTGGATTGAAACTGTTTGAAAAACAGGGCTGATGAAATAAGCTTTTCAGTGCTGCACTCTGTTTTGTGGACTGACCAGCAAAAAAATGTTCCATGCTATTGGTCTTTGCCAAATGTTTGAAAATCACTGTTACAAATGCCAATGCTATTGTTAAGGAATTCTGCAGGAGAAGTTGTGTTTTAGACCATATAGAACATTATTTCAAAGTATTTCTGAAGCAGCTTTAATTTTACAGTGTGCCTAAATTTTGTACATAACTAGAATGCAGTTTTATGAGAAATATGATTCTTACAGCTCTGTTCCCAAACTTGCTACAAGATATTTGCCCTCTCCCACTTCAAAGATCCCTGGAGGCTGGATTTCTAGGGGGTAGAGTTCCAGTTCAGGTATTATCCCCTGTTGCTGATCCCTTTTGTGAACAGATGGGAAGGGAGTCTGTCACTGCCATCCCAGCTGGGCTCTAGAGCCCAGTGTGTTTGGTTTGTCCTTCCAGGGTTTTTATGCATGGGACCAGGCATACTGAAATGTAAAGGAGCCAAAGCAAATTATCATTGCCTGAAATCCAAACCAGACCCAAACCCCGAGAGATCCTTCTCTCTAGAACTCCAGGGGCCAGATCCTCAGTGGATGTGAATCCATGATTTACAACAGATGAGGATCTGGCCCTAGTTATTTTTGGCTTGTTTGGGCCAGCAGACAACTGCTGACATTTGCTGCTGATTCAGACTCATTGTGTTGGGGAAAAAAACAACAATACAATTGGGTGCTTCAGAAAAGCTATGGAGTAAATGTAGCTTGTGGGTACATTACTGATACATTCATCTATTAAATAATAAAAAGAACGAGGAGTACTTGTAGCACCTTAGAGACTAACAAATTTATTTGAGCATAAGCTTTCGTGGGCTAAAACCTACTTCATCGAATGCATGCAGTGGAAAATACAGTAGGAAGATATATATATATACACAGGACATGAAAAAATGGGTGTTGCCATACTAACGATAACAAAAATAATCAGTTAAAGTGCGCTATTATCAGCAGGAGAAAAACTTTTGTAGTGATAATCAGGATGGCCCATTTCCAACAGTTGACAAGAAAGTGTGAGTAGGGGAAAAATTAGCATGGGGAAATAGTTTTTACTTTGTGTAATGACCCATCCACTCCCAGTGCAGAGGGGCGTTGCTGGCACATGATGGCATATATCACATTGGTAGATGTGACATCAGCCACACTATCAGAGGCTCGTTCACCTGCACATCTACCAATGTGATATATGTCATCATGTGCCAGCAATGCCCCTCTGCCACGTACATTGGCCAAACTGGACTGTCTCTGCACAAAAGAATAAATGGACACAAATCAGATGTCAAGAATTATAACATTCACACCAGGTGGAGAACACTTCAACCTCCCTGGTCACTCAATTACAGACCTCAAAGTCGCAATTCTCCAACAAAAAAAACTTCAAAAACAGACTCCAAGGAGAAACTGCAGAATTGGAATTAATTTGCAAACTTGACACCATTAAATTAGGCTTGAATAAAGACTGGGAGTAGATGGGTCATTACACAAAGTAAAACCTATTTCCCCATGCTAATTTTTCCCCCTACTGTTACTCACACCTTCTTGTCAACTGTTGGAAATGGGCCATCCTGATTATCACTACAAAAGTTTTTTTTCTCCTGCTGATAATAGCTCACTTTAACTGATTATTTTTGTTATAGTTAGTATGGCAACACCCATTTTTTCATGTCCTCTGTGTGTATATATATCTTCCTAATGTATTTTCCACTGCATGCATCTGATGAAGTGGGTTTTAGCCCACGAAAGCTTATGCTCAAATAAATTTGTTAGTCTCTAAGATGCCGCAAGTACTCCTCGTTCTTTTTGCTGATACAGAC
Source organism: Trachemys scripta elegans (assembly GCF_013100865.1). Taxonomy (NCBI): domain Eukaryota; kingdom Metazoa; phylum Chordata; order Testudines; family Emydidae; genus Trachemys; species Trachemys scripta. The sequence goes on along the minus strand of NC_048304.1, from coordinate 92,612,488 downwards.
TAACACGGCTACCACTCTGAAACCTATTAAATAATGGCACCCTTCTACATTTCCAAAATGCTGTTCCAAAATGTAACAGATGGGTGACATCTAAACTCTGAAATTAAGGTTGTTTCTATGTTTTGATACTGTATAAGGTTGTGTTCTGTTTGTTCTCAAATTGATTAGAGTTCAAAGAATTTTCATGAACACTGAACTAGTATTTTTCTTTGTCATCTACAATGTATTCAGTAGTTGCTCATGATTTCCTAGTCCTCTGTAAATGTGAGAAGGGAAAGTGACAGTGATCACAGCATATAAAGCTGATTTAGATCATCAGGAGCTGATGGTATATACTTTAGGGGCTTAACACTATATTTTTTTTACTGTTTTTATAAATAGAACATGAGTTGACTAGATTTATTTGTCATGCATATTTCAGTATAAAATATTGAGACATAAGTTGACCTCACTGTTAGTGTTCTGAGAAGGTATTTATTATGGGTACCATGTTACATAAAGCTAAAGAGCCTGATTCTGCAGTCCAATTTAGCTGCACAGAGCATAGGTAAGGGGGTTGGCATGCAAAGATAGCTTAAAAGTAACCTTTGCATTTCACTGATATTACAGCAGCTCTGTGAAAGGGCTGGTACCCCTGTTCACGGACTGCAAAAGGCCCAGGAGCTGAAAGACACAGCCAGACATCCACATATAGCATGAGGGTGTCCCAACCACATACCCTTTCTCCTTGCTGCTCTGATAATACAGAGGGAGAATGTAGTTTGCTGACTCTATGACACTGGAGGATCACTCTTTCAAAGATGACCCTCAATGGGCCAGTTATGCCAGTAGTGCAATGCAAAGTGGTCATACCACGCCAGTGAATCTGGCCCCTGGCTTTAACATAATCCTTTTCTCTTTGGAAGCCTGTAGTTTTGTACTCTTTTAGCTGTTTGCAGTTTATTCAGTAGTGCTTTATAATTGCTGCAGAGGAACTAGAAAGGCTACTAAAAAGTGTAAAAAACAAACAAAAATGGGTATTAAGTGGAGGAAATCACACCTGGTTTAAAATCAATGGAATATTGCCAAACAATAAATGTCTGGAAGGATTTAGATTGTAAGTATGGTACAGCAGACATACCTTAAGCAAAAAGAGCCATTTTTTAATAAGAATGGCCATACTGGGTCAACCAAAGGTCCATCTTGCTCAGTATCCTGTCTTCTGACAGTGGCCAGTGCCAGATGCTTCAGCGGGGAATGAACAAAACAGGGCATTATTACTGAATGATCCATCCCCTGTTGTCCACGCCCAGTTTCTGGCAGTTTAGAGACATCTGCAGCATAAGATTGCATCCCGACCATCTTGGCTAATAGCCATTTCTGGACCTCTCCTCCATGAATTTATCTAATTCTTTTTTAATCCAGTTATAGTTTTTGCCTTCACAATATCCTCTAGCAACAAGTTTCACAGGGTACGGTGTGTTGTGTGAAGTACTTCCTTTGTTTTGTTTTTAACTTGATGCCTATTAATTTCATCAGGTGATCCCTAGTTCTTATGTTATGTTAAAGGGTAAATAACACTTCCTGATTCTCTGTCTCCCTACCATTCGTAATTGTATAGACCTCTATCATATCCCCCCTTCATCCTCTGTTTTCTAAGATGAACAGTCCTAGTCTTTATAATCTCTCTTCATATGGAAGCTGTTCTATACCCCTAATAATTTTTGTTGCCCTTCTCTGTACCTTTTCCATATCTAATATTGTTTTTGAGACAGGGCAACAGAACTGCACACAGTATTCAAGGTATGGGCGTACCATGGTTTTATATAGTGGCATTATAATATTTTCTGTTTTATAATCTGTCCCTTTCCTAATGGTTCCTTACATTCTGTCATCTTTTTCGACTGCTGCTGCACATTGATGGGATGTTTTCAAAGTACTATGCTGTCATTCAAAACACCTATACATCAAAGAGTTTGGAAAATCTCAGGTAAGATTCTAACTCCTGTCTTCACTTTGTCCCCTTCTGTTTGCCCATCTTCTGCTTACTGGAGAAACTCCGACAAGCTGCCATAAAAAAGAAACAATGTTAATTCATTGTTGTTGTGTATGTAAATTGTGCTAGGAAAATAAGTTTGTTGCTGGATGATCTAACCCAGGGTCCTTCTTTCAGACTCTGCCGGGCTGCCCTTTTGGGCAATCCAAATAGGACTACTCACATGAGTAAGAACTACTTGCCTGAGTAAGGCTTTGCAAGGTCAGGCTCCCTTCTTGTATTTTAAGGAAAAAATAAAAGGCATTTGCAGTCACATTTGTTGATTAGTTTTGTTTTGTTTGTACATTTGGGGCATGTAAATATGGAGGTAGAAAATACGGTGGTAGTCTGTTAAAATGGCAGTGTGTTCAGGGACTCTAAAATTGGCTGTAGAATACATTGCTATCAACACATTTACCCCGAAATGTGAATAAAAGTTTGACTATATAACTATTTATGACCAATATAGGTCGTATATTCAGCATCTTGGGAAAATGTATTGATAGGAATGAATAAGAGTATTTATTGTATTATAGATCTTCAGTATTTTATAACAGTAAGTGGAACTTTCCAAAGACATTTACGTTGAAAAAAGTGCAGTAATGATTATACGTCTGCACAAAATTAAAATACAGCAAAGTCAAAATACCAGTGCTTTGTTTATGTATTGTTAAATTTAAATATATATGTTTATAAGTTGTATGCATCTTGTTTACCAGCATCTTGGCAGACAGTGAATGTAGCATGTGTTGGTACTGTTACACCAGAGACTAAATAAAAACACATATCGCTCACAAGAAGTCAGCTTTTATTCAACAAACCTTCTAGTGTCTGATTCTGCTCCTGCTTAAGCCAGTGGGGAAAATCCCAGTTATGAAAATGATATTTAAATAGCACTGTGCAAACACATAGCAAGAAACAGTCCCCCTCCTGAAGAGTTTGTGGAGGCACAGAGGGGTGAAGTGATTGCCAGGAGTAGAACCCTGATCTTTTAGGTTCCACTCCAAGATCCTATCCAAAAATTTGGGGTATAATGTTGTCCCTGAACAACTCACATTTCTTCTGTGCTGGAGAAGCCTGAAATCTCTTGATTACTATATCTACAAGACTTTGTAAATGGCAGATAATATATACTTATTAAGTTAAGTAATAATAAATGGAATTGCTCACCAAGTAAGGTACTACTCAATGTGAGTAAGAGTGGCAGAATCTGGTCCTTAATCAGTTGAAAGATGTTGCTATATTTGCAGGCCCTTTCATGTGTTAATTTTGTATTTTCTTTTGTCTTGTGCTTTTGCAACTGTGTAGACAAAAATGCTTGTTTGTGTATGGCAGCTTTTTATAGCATAATGATTGGCACTTTATACATGCCCAGAGGGTGCAATGTAAATCTTGATGGAGTAATAAATAGATGGGTTGATCTCTAAGAACACAATTTTTTAGGAGACTGGTACATGAGCTCAGTTTGCAAAACTAAATGTGTGCTTAGGAACAATTCCTATGTTTGGTAAAGCAGTATTTAATAAAATTAAAGGCCCAGTCCAGTACCCTCTTGTTCACAGGAGGAGTCCTTACTCATGCGAGTAATCCCATTGTCTTCAAGGAAGCCTCTTGTATGAGTAAAAAGTGTTCAGGAATAGTCACTAACTTTGAAAATTTGAATTAAAATTAAGCTTGCTTTTACAATCACCATTTTTTGTGTGTGTGTTGTTAATTCACCATATGTAGAAGACTTTGTGGTTCTTTCTCAGACACAGAGATAAACCGTAATTGTCAAGTAGTGTAGGCATGAAATGGAGGAGATATAAGATATGGATCTTATTCCTGTTGCCCTACGCCAAATTGGAATGGCTACATTGCTATCATCCCCAACTGCAGCTTCCTCCCAGCCACATCCTTACCCTTGTAACTTACTCCCACTACACATAGTCCAAGCAAGCTCCCTATCATTCTTTAAATCACTCCTGAAAATATTCCTCTTTCATTAATCTTTTCAATGTAATTCTCCCTGAAGCTATCCCATCAAACTGACTTCTGGCACTTTAGACATGTCTGAAGTGTTTGTCTACGTCTGAAACAGATTGCAAGCTCCTTGAGAAGAGACCCATGAGAAGACCCCCAGCTGGTACAAATCAGCGTAGCTCCATTGACTTCAGTGCCACAGCCCAGCAGAGGATCTGGATGGTTGATTGTTCAGAGATGACCACACTGGTAGAACTTTATAAATAATTATAATTTCAGCTGGTTGAAATAGGGAAGGAAAGGGAAGGGAAGAGAAGAGAGGGGGGAACAATAGTTAAAAATGTTAATGTATTTTCCATTCAGTGAGGTTTGAACCTGACCCATTTTTTACTTTTTCAATATTTATCACAATTATTTTAATCAATTTGTTTATCAAAATTGATAAAAAATCTGGATGAAAATGTCATGAAAAGTTGAGTGAAAAACAAACTTTGAAAAAATCATTCATTTTGTCATGAAAAAAATTATTTTCAATAAAAGGTAATTTTTCAATGAAAAAACTTTGTGTTTGAAAAATTTCTACCAGCTCTAATAATAATTAATGAATAGTCACTCTGCCTGCCCACAGCCTAGCACAGATACGAAATTATATGGTGAATATACTCTATAGTGGCACTTCTGCCGTGTAGACCCAAGGGTTTAGTTTGCCAAACTTTTACAAATCTTCTAAGAAAACCATTCTATTAATTAGGCATCCTGACTAGCCAAGCTGGTGCCTTGTGTGTTCACTCTAGGCTACATAAAAAGAAAAATACTCTAAAGACCACTGCCCTACACAACCTGCTCTTAAGGGACCACTGAAAAGTATTCCCATGTGATTTCCAGTTCAATTTTGTTTGACTTTCAAATAAAGATCACTTCTACTATGCAAGTGATTTTTATTGATCCCTTGAGTGTGTCCTTAAGATAGGTTTATGATCCTTGTCCTCACCTGATGTAAATCAGCATACCTCCATCAAAGCCAGTGGAGCTTCACTAACTGACACCCGCTGAGAATCTGGCTCTCTGTGTCAATGTTCATGCTTACAAACACTGTGTGGTGTTATATAGTGGGTGCCATTAGTAAGTAAACAAATACTTCACTGTGGCATTACCTTCAATATTTCTTCTACTTCGAATGTAGGCTATACTGAGGCATTTATATTGGAGTGTGGTAAACGTTTACTTTTTTACAGTGCCCAATGTGACTGGGTTCTGCTTCTATCAAGTATATACTAGAAAAGATAAACAATGTAGCCACAACTGAAGCTAAAGCAATTTAGAAAAATATTATGCTACTGATGGTGCTAAACTTATAGTGTGCAAATGAAGCCTAGAGCGAGGTGATGCAGCTTCACAAATTGTACTGGAGCTGACTACTTTTCTTGTATTTTTAGTTCCATAAAAAGGAAACTTCTACAACTTTGTGTTCTTTGTTCATATTCTTCACCCACTGAATTAACATGGTTACCACTTCTATGTTCTGCATATGCTTATTGCTCTAAACAACTGAATGTACAGGGCTGGGTTTTCAGAAACAATACTAAATGCCTGGCCCATTCCTCATAAATCAGTACCCACTGGCAAAAGCATGTTACCTGCAATGATGTCAAAAACCCAATCTTAAACTGTTTCGGATCAGTGGATTTTAGCAGAGGGGGCAGAGGCAATAAAAGCAGAACTTCAGGTTAGGATTCTAGGATTCTTATTCTGAATTTATTTCACTTGGAAAATGAATAAGCAAGAAGAAGTGTTTGAAAAACAGGCAATGGGGCAGATTCTCCACTGGTAAATCAGCATTGACTTCAAGGGAGCAATGCCAATACATCCCAGCTGAGAATTGGCCCACTGTCCTAAACAAACAAAGAAGCCAGACCAAAAAAAAAAAAAAAAAAAAAAAATCAGAACACCCCTGTCCCCTTTGAACTTGGAGTTATTCATACAAATCCTAGGCTTGGGTGGTAAAAATCAGCATGGCTTCAGTTTGCCCAGCTTTTCTAAGCTAGAAGATCTGTTCTATAATTACATAGTGCAGTTTCTTCAAGCTTTGCCCTATTGAGAAGCAGCAGGTGGCTGTGAAATGCATGGTAGTATTTTTCGGGGATTTTCCATCTGTTTAAAGATGTACATCTAAAAAATGTGCCCTGTTTAAGTATCAGACCCAACAGATAAACAGAGCAGTGTTCACCTCTTTCAGTTATATTTCATTATGAATAATGCCAAAGGCTCAGTCTCTTGACAGCACAAAACTAAGCAACAGAACCACCTGGTGGGGAAGAAAATCACTCTCCCACATACTAAACCCTCCACTGATACAGATTTGCTGAAATATACAGTACAGCCCAGTACCTAAACAAGTTAATACACAAGTTATAACCTTCCCTATGTGAGGCCAGTGTTTTGGTTTTTTTCTTCTTCTACCAACCTTAATGGTCCTTAATTTAATTTAATGTATGTAATGATAGAAATATATGTAATCTAGCACCTGCACTAAGAAATAGAAATAATATATGTAGTAAGAGGAGGCCTTAGACATAAACCCTTGTATCAGAGGCCTGGTATGAGGCCTAAGGCCTGAACTAAAGTAATGGTCAAGACTTTGCTAACATAAAGCAAAGTTAAGCTGTGAGCCAGAGGCAGGCTCTGCTCACAGAAGCTGGCAAGGAAACGGCTGATGCTGCAAAAAGATACATACCTAAAAGGTACTGGACACTAGATATCAGAACATTCGGATACTTGCACATTCCACACAGATAACAAGGAACAGGCTGACCCATCCCAATGACAGGGCCAAAAGGGGAATATGATGGATAGAGTTGTTTTGTTCAAACCAACATGTACAAGGTGAAAGGCAGCACCTTACTATGTAAAGGGATTGTACCTTGCTACGTAGAGGGGTTGCACCTCAATACATCAGGAGTGATGTGTAATCTGTTTGTACCTGTGTATAAGAATGCATCCCTGAGTGGATATCTTTGTCCAGCCTAAGGGGCAGTGGAAAGTCCCACCACTGACTGAGCTGAGTCCATTGTTAAGGGAGCACATAGCCGCACCTTAGCAGCACCTTGGACTTCGTTTGCTGGGGAGCTGGAGACTGTGTTTCTCTTCAACAATAAACCTGGCCGATATGCCTTCGTACCTTACTAGAGTTTGTGGTCATTGGGGTTCTCTCGGGGTCTGCTGTGTCAGCTATCTGTGCAGAGCTGGGGCAGCACACAGAGGGAACACACGCACGCAGCCGATTGATATCAACATTGAACAGAGCAGAGCACCACACCGGTAGCATCTGACAACACTGGTGACCCCGACTGTTGATCTGGTGAGTAAGCGAGCTGTCCGCTGCAGGAACCGCGATCTAACATGGCAGAAAACCTCGAGCTAGGGAACCCCCTTATCCCCTCCCTTTATATCTCCACAGAGTTTGATAACTCGTGAACCCGCTGGATTGCCAGTAAGGGCGGTCCATATGAATTTAAAAAACAAAGTGGGGAAACATGGACTGGCATATGTAGAGCGATGGTAGAAACCGAGGCTCTAAAAAATAAAAGTAAAAAAGCAATAAAAGAAGCTACACAGCCCTGGAATTCTCCCACCGCCCTTGCAGGGTGGCAAGCAGCCCAGAGACAACCAGTACAGGAACAGAGTGAAACATTGAAAACAGCTGCAAGTAACCTACAAAAAATACATGTGCCGTCCCCTGTTATAAATATTGGTGGTAAACAGCAGGCTTCAGGTAGCTACCCTGTGCCTGAAGAATGGGGACAGAAGTGGAAAAAGGCTGTCCTAGTAAAATTAAAAGATGAAACGGGGCCAACTGCATTGCAACCACCACCTTATGATAAAAGCTAGGTTTCAGTTAAACTTAAACTGAGACCTAGACTGTTGCCTGTCAGAACGGGACAAGTAAGTGCACAGAAGGAAAGAGTAGCAAACAGTACTTTCACATAATTGGTAAATCAGATGAAGGAAAATATGGAACAGTTCACAGAGCACATTTGGAGACAGGAACTGCGACTCAATCGCAGGGGGAATGAATAAAAAAGAATTTCAAAGTAAAAAAACAAAATTAAGTGGGTTAACACCTAGAATTGATGCATTAACACATGGAGTTGTCCAAAAACAGTTAACTGCAGCAAAAAAGGGCACTCCCACCATCCATTTGGCATGCACACAAAAGCAACAGACACTGGGGGAACAAGAGCAGGTAACTACCCCCATTCTCTTCTCAAAGCCGGGATAAAAACCAGGGGCGCAGTTCCTAACTGTGCAGGTTCCCAACTGCTTTGACCCATGGAACCATACTCCGCACTCATATCTGAAAATAGAACCTTCATTCTCAAATATTTTTACATACCGGTTAAGTTTTTTCCTTTATATGCTTTCTTGGTTTGCTAAACTTGCTGCTGCTGCCTGTACTTTCAAATATCTTCATAAAGTTAATCTCTCTTGGCTCAGGTCTCGCTACCTTCCTAGGTTGCTCTTCACCCTCCCCCCCTCCTTTTCCCCGCCTCTCCTCAATTCTGGTCTCTTTTTGTTTTAAAAGTTATAGTTTTTACAGAAACCTCCAAAAAATAAAGCAATTGAAAACAGAATAAAACAAAAAACAAAACAAAAAACAAGGTAAAAATTTTACTTTAAATAAATCCAGTAAATTAAGTACTTTAACCCTTCAGGAATGCAACAGCTGGAATTATTCCTAACTTTCTTGAAGATATGGTTGCCAAGCAACAGAAATGTACACTCTGCTTCTAATCCTAACCACTCACTAATATTTGAAACATGGAGTTTTCTTATTTCCATATAGCAGAGTTTTAAAATAATGTTAAATATAAAGTAATGCAAAATTCCTTGTTACCAAATTAATACAATACATTTAGCAAATATTAATATATTTTTATCAATTTATGTTACAAGTTTTAAATAAGGAAATAATTTGTTTATTCAAATGTTTAACCCTTTATATTTTATTTTTTTTTGTTTGCCTTACTTTGTATAGTTATTAATAGAATTCTGGCGCCATTTGTTTTTAATTGTAAGTTTGTCCTGTATGTCATGTGTGTTGTTCTCTGTTGTATGTTGTGTGTGTCACGTAACTATTTTTTATTATTTTTATTTTTTGTTGCAACAAAAGTCAATTTTATACCCTTTTTAAAAAAAATATGTATATGTGGTACCACATTATTTTAAGATCATGGTTGGGGTATAATCATAGTATTATTAACACCAATTTTTGCGCAAAGTTCAAAAAGGTTTCGGTTACAAATATATGTACATATATTTCTGCCTCAACAAATAATGCAATTGCATACAAAAATAATTCTCTTATCAATCACAGTTTTGTTTTGTTTTTTTAATTTTTTTTATTTGTTATTCAAAGAAAAAATGTAAGGGAAAACCTCAACATTAAGGTAAAGATAATATTAACAAAATGTTAATTTCTTGTTTGGGCTTTTTATAAACTTGTTTGGACTTTCAAATATAGTTATAAGAATGTCATAACCAAAATGTTTTAAAATAACAATTTATGCATAAAGCTAACCAAACAATTTGAACAGGTTTCCACCTTTGGCTCCCAAACATAACAAAGTATCATGAAAGTATACCCTCAAAGTACTGTATTTAAAATTTATTTTGGTTTAATTTTATAGTTGGTTTAATTTTATATGCTTTTCTTTCGTTATGTTATGTTACTGGGAAGCAGTGGTTGTTAAAGTTGTGCTTCTAAACAGTTAACAAGAGTGAAATTGGTATCATAAGCAAATTAACTCTAAAAAGCTTGGTAAAAATTCTGTTAACTCCTTTGCTGAAACAAATTGTTCAGCAAGGGAAAGCAATACACCTTCTCATGGAAGATTGTGAGCATTTATTTTAGCCGTTAAGCATTACATTTAGTATAAAATATTAGTAATGCCCCTCAAATGAATATAAATGTTTACACAACAATTGCAAAAGTATAGCTTGTTTTATAAAAAACTCGGTCCCTATAATATCGTCCCTATTACATTGTAAGCAAACTAAGTTAAACTTTGTATTAAGTTTGGGTTACTGAAAACAAAAACAAACAAGCAAAAAGAAAACAAAAAACTTTACTATGTTAACTAATGAAAGTTGTTTAAGTTGCATCCCACAGACCAAAGATGCCAGAAAATATCACACCCTGAAGACAGCAGATGATATCAGTATACAGTAAAGAAACCCTCACGCATCAAGAACAGAAAAATGAAATGCTTTATAAATAAGAGACTGGTCAAATACACCTCTATCTACCATATATAAACAATTAAGTTAACAATCAGCTAAAAAACACTAGCTGGACCAGGATAAGCCGTCATTTAATTTCAACTTGGTTACTATGTAAAAACAACTGTATTATTGCTGTGCTACTGTATTATTGTTGTACTGTTGTCTTATTGCTGTATTGTATTATTGCTGTACAACATTTACAATGTGCATAACCTTGCTAAACTGTTTAACCAACACACAGGTAAAAATCAATAAACAAATGGCAGCAAACAACATGAAGGCAAGAAAAAAACAAATTGGTAAAAAAATTAAGTTACACAGTAACTACAAATTGGGTAAACAAATTCCCTCTTAGTACCAGTCATAATTTGGGTTACTGACACTGCATCCTAACTGAGGCACATGTTATTCAAAACAATCTTGTTCAGTGTTTGGATACCAATACTAAATCCTGACACAGCACTATTTAATAAATTGGTTACTGTCCAGTCAGTAGATTATCTGGAAGACAGCATCCATAAGAAACCACTGGATCTATGTCCACTACTGGTGTATCGCAAAGCCATGCAACCAATGGAATAAAGAAGCTAGCCACTTCCATTTCCTGCCCAGTAAAGCTAACCAGAGGGTGAAAACCAGCAATAGGGTAACTTACAACATGAATGGACAGTACTGTGTAGTAACTAATTACAATATATTTATATATAAAGGCCTCAGTGATAGTGTCATTACTCCAAATTTCTGTTTTACTTCTCATATACATAGCACTGTGGAACACACTATCACAATCCCTATCCCAGTATTTCAAAACACTCAGCCTACTACTAATGAGACAAGTGATAACTGGAATTGCCCTAATAGGAGTGTGTTTCTATCTGTGTCACCAAAGTAAAAGGGCCAGAGTACAACACCAGACTGGAAAAACATGGTTATGCTTGAATATAAGGTGGTATCATATGTACACATACGTACTATACATATATGCCCATACACACTACAAATATATATGCCATATCCATATAATTCATATATATTAATTATTTGGAAGTGCCTCTAAGGCTCAATCATAATACTACATTCCTTAGTCATGGTCCTGGCCCTAACATTCCCAGGCCCACCATAAGGGACTAAAAGAATAATTAAATAATAAAATCTGCCTATCAGTTGTACGTGGGAATGTGCAGACTAAAAAGACAGATGGGGCATGAGTGTAGGAATGGTAAAATAAGATAACCACATAATAGTGTTTAGCCCACTGGGTTATCTTTAGACCATGCATTATGCTTTTCCAGGACGATTGGTAAACATCCTCCCCTTAAAAAGACAAAAAGTGGGGGAATGTAGTAAGAGGAGGCCTGAGACATAAACCCTTGTATCAGAGGCTAGGTATGAGGCCTAAGGCCTGAACTAAAGTAATGGTCAAGACTTTGCTAACATAAAGCAAAGTTAAGCTGTGAGCCAGAGGCAGGCCCTGCTCACAGAAGCTGGCAAGGAAAGGGCGGATGCTGCAAAAAGATACATACCTAAAAGGTACTGGACACTAGATATCAGAACATTCGGATACTTGCACATTCCACACAGATAACAAGGAACAGGTTGACCCATCCCAATGACAGGGCCAAAAGGGGAATATGATGGATAGAGTTGTTTTGTTCAAACCAACATGTACAAGGTGAAAGGCGGCACCTTACTACGTAAAGGGGTTGTACCTCAATATGTCAGGAGTGATGTGTAATCTGTTTGTATCTGTGTATAAGAATGCATCCCTGAGTGGATAGCTTTGTCCAGCATAGGGGGAAGTGGAAAGTCCCACCACTGACTGAGCTGAGTCCATTGTCAAGGGAGCACATAGCCGCACCTTAGCAGCACCTTGGACTTCGTTTGCCGGGGAGTTGGAGATTGTGTTTCTCTTTGACAATAAACCTGGCCAATGTGCCTTCGTACCTTACTAGAGTTTGTGGTCATTGGGGGTTCTCTCGGGATCTGCTGTGTCAGCTATCTGTGCAGAGCTGGGGCAGCACACAGAGGGAACACACGCACGCAGTCGATTGATATCAACATTGAACAGAGCAAAGCACCATACCGGTAGTATCTGACAACAATATATGGCTCAGATTCTGAATTTTTTTTTAGAGAGATTTAAAATTTTAAACTATTTTGAATTGGTGAGTAGCTGTACATAAAACGTGTGTCTGTCTGTCATATTCAACGATGACATCATGACAACTCATGTTCTCTTGTGGCTGCATAGTCCTAGCTGTGAGGAGCGAGGTTGGGAACAAATGTCACATAGGAATGTGTAGATTCCCGCTGAAGACTTGGCATGATGTGTGGCCATTTTTTCAATGAGTTTTTTGTATCTGTCTTTCTCAAAGTGTTTACATACCTTTATTGATTGCTCTCCATTCAGGTGTGGCCTTGACTGTGTCTAAGTTATCTATATTTATGCCTCATGCTTTGAGATTCTGTCTTTGAAGTATTTACATTTACTGCTCTTCCTGTGCTTTCTGAGTTTCATCTCATGATAGAGGACTTTTTCGGGAATCTAGCCTTACCCATTCTGGTAATAAGATCTGTCCATCTAAGCTGGGCTTTGGTAATCATTGCCTCAATGCTGGTTATTTTTGCTCCTTCAAGAATGTTAATATTTAATATAATAAAATATCCAGGAATGTGAAGGCTATATACTTTAACATTAGATGCATAAACATCAAATGTATAGGCTTCACATTCATAGATTTATAGAATTTAAGGCCAGAAGTGATCATTAGATCATCTTAGTCTGACCTCTGGTATATCACAGGCCATCACATTTAACCCAGCTAGCCCTGTACTGAGTCCAATAACTTGTGTTTATCTTTTGGCTAAAGCATAACTTCAAGGCATCTAGTCTTGATTTGAAGACATCAAGAGATGGGGAATACACCACTCCCTTTGTTCCAATGGTAAATCACCCTCTTGGTAATAAAAATGTGTTCTGTATTTCTAATTTGCAATTATCTGGCACCAGTTTCTAGCCATTGGTTCTTGTTTGCCTTTCTCTGCTAGATTTAAGAGGCTTTTGGTGCCTGGTATTTTGGAAATTTCTGGCCAAGATCTTTCTCCACAAACAGCCGCATTCCTACTCCTTCCTTCCTCAAGGTTCATCTTGAGGAGTTTCCCGAAAACTGTCTCCTCCCATAGCAGGAATTGGGGGAGGGGAGCACTGCATAGAGGAGCATAGCCTTCCTACACCAAAGGGCCTTCCATAGGGAAGGGAGCCTCCAGATGTGCAGAGGCAGCCTGATGGAGGACTGGCCCCTCAATGCTACTCTGCTGCCCCCTTCATCCTCTTCCCTGAGCAGGATGGCTCAGGTGGAAGCCATACCGCCATTGCTGCATGGCTGCGCAGTCGCAGCTGCGTAGAAGATTTAACAGACGATGATGTTACGTGAAACAGCATCAAGCGCAGATGAAATATCTCACTCTCATATCTGTGAGGCCACTCAGGGATCATGCTCTGGAAAGGCTGTGGTTCCTGACTTCATCTCCTCTTCTTTCCAGCAGTTCTCAAACTTGGAGAGGGAAAGAGGTGGGGTAGGGATAGTCCATTTTGTGGATGTGACACTCTTCCCCGCCCTTCCCGCCACTTTCTCTTCTCCCACAGGGAGTCCCTTCCCTACCTCTACCACCCATTCTGGGTCACCTCTGTTTTTGGAAGTGGAAGAGACAATCTGGACCTTAGTTCTAAAAAGCAAGAAAGGCCTCCTCCCCTGCCTTTTCAGAGAGAAGAGGTGGAAGTGTACTTTTTTGACTGTATGCATATGGGATGGGATATATCAATTTTGTGAGAGATTCTTTGAGAAAGGGGGTTTTCATGACCCAGAATCACACTGTAAATTCCCTTTGGCTTCATCTGTGTTTCCCAGAGACCAATCCCACCCACCAGTAACACAGCTGCCAGTGCAGTGAGTGAGAATTCCACATGTGCATCTGAATCCAGAGTTTACATCCTTGATGAGTAATATTTATTTCTGGATAACTGATTGACTATGTGAAGCACTTGTAACAACATGAATGATTTGGGAACTTAATAATGTGACTGCTGGGTGGCATGACTTGGAGGGTTATTGCATTTTTCTGGTGCCTGCTGTCTAATAGAAATGTACAAAAGTGAAGATATAATTGGTCCTGAAAAACAGCTCTTATTTTTTTCACAAACAAAGTCTTAAAGGGGTTTGCTTTGGAAATGGAGTATGTTTTCTACATGGTGCATTGCATGCCATCCCATTGGCCAAGATACAGTAGTGGAATGTAAAAGTGTCACACTGTACAAGCTTTGCCCTTTGGCCATCAGTCCTAAAACAACTAGATTCTTCTTAGCAATTCACAAGATGGAATACATTCTCCACACCTTCCTCTTTTTTTTAATTTTTAAACAACCTGTCTTCTGTCACTCCTCTCTCCCTGGTGCACATCCCCTGTGTTTTCCTTTCTCGTGCAACTGTGCCCTGTCACCCCCTCCCCATGTGCCTGGGTGTGGTGTTCTGTCATGCCCTCCCCTATGCGCACCATGCCCTGTGTTCCCTCGTTCCTTTCCCCCACGTGCCTGGGCCCTGTGCTATGTCACCCTCTCCCGCATGCCCTTCAAACTTCTTCCCCTGTGCCCTATGCTCTGTCAACTCCTCCCGCATGTACCCCTTATGTCCTCTTGCCCTTCTACCCATGTGCACATGCCCAATATTGTGGGGTGTACTTGAACTAGAAAGATGCTCTCTAAGCACAGTTCAATGGTTCAGTGCAAAACTACTAAAACTAGCTTTGCAGACAGTCCAGGAAATCAAGTGGGGCTTTTCCTCTGTCTCCTTAACATCTGATCAGAATTTTATTCCTATGCTTTAAATGGCCATTTTAGTAGCTTTTACGTACAGATATGGGGGTTGGTCTGCAGACAGATTCCCAAAGCAAAATTTAATTGACTAACTGCAGTTTAATAATTTACAAAAATACAGCAACGTGCAAATGGTACATGGTTTATAAGATTCTCATTGGAAAAAAGATACAAGCAGGGCTCTTTTTTCTTCCTAGTTAAACAAGTACAGCAAACGCAGTCAATTATGCAAGCCTACAGACTCCCAAACTCACAAAAGTTCATGACCCATACTGAATTCTGAATATAGCTCCAAAGTGTGCATCCTAGTAACAATATAAATCCACCCTGTCCAAAATGATAAAACTCATCAGTAGTATCCAATCCATATCATTATTTCTTGCCCTCATAGGAGGATGCACTCAATTATCTGATGTCTTGAAATAGTATGAACTAACAGACTCTTGATAAATTTTAACCCTCATCTTTTCCCGGTGTACTGCATGTTCTGATGATTCACGTTGAAGCTATGTATCTAAGAGCAGAAATTAACACAAACACAGATATTTACAGAGATCTTAAATTGAGCCAAAAGATAGATTAACTATTATACGTTCTCCACAGTCATACTCTTGGCATTATGCAAGTTAGAAAACATCATTTGCCAGGTTTTACATGATCACCAGCAGGTGGTGCTACCAACTTCCACATCTGTTACACTTTTTCACTTCAAGCACTGCAGAAAGTGTTCTTTGTTATCAACATAAACATAGTTATTTCGCAGGAGAGAGAGGCCACAAGAGCTTATTAATTGCTAGGATTACAAATTCTGCACTACATGCCAATAAGTAATGTTCAAACTATAGGCCTAATTCCAATGCAAGTTTTGCCTAAATGGGGAATTCAGGCTATCTTACAAATAATGGAGGAAGTTGACAAACTTTTCATCATATACAGTTTTGAAAAAAAAAAAAAATTGGGTGATTACAGAAATGGATTCTCTGCCAGCTGTTAGAAGCTTTAGATTTCTATGGAAAGCCGTATCTCACAGAGAGCACTTAAGTATTCTTCATTATCAGGCTCCAATGCCAGGGCTTTCTCATAACACTCAATTGCTTGAGGCTTCTCCCCATTCAGTTGGTGAATAAGTCCAAGGATACCCAAATTTTTAGCATCTGCAGAGCCTCTCTGAATTCTCCTTTCTATTAATTTCTTCAGAGCCTCTTTACACATGTTTCTTTCATGTGAGTTTTTCTCAATTTTCAGCCCTTTTGTGTAATGATTAATAGCCTCAGCTTCAGACTTTTTGTGATATTCCTGAAAGCGTCCATAGCGGTAGTGGAGTTGTTGCTTTTCATCACAGGTGAGTTTCTCCATCTTAAATACTTTTTGAAAGGTGTCTTCTGCTTCTTGATATTGATTTCCTTCTGCATACATGCTTGCTAGGTCAATATAGGCATATATAAACTTTGATTTTTGCTCCACCACCATTTTAAAATGAAAAATGCTCAGTCGAATCAGTTCCTCCATCTGCTCTCTAGGTGGATATTTTGTAGCTTTTTTCATTTTGTATAATTGTGTTCTGTAGCAAAGACCTATCTGATGATGCAGGAAGCCAGAGGTTGGTGTAAATTCCAGTGCCTTTTTCAAAAACCCCAGTGATTTCTCCACTAGTCCTTTTTTTCTGTAAAACTTGGCAGCATATCGCAATAAATAGGGAAGATCTGGGGTTTTTTGCAATGCTTCTTTGATGTATTTTTCTCCTTCTTCGACTTGTTCTGTGTCCTGAAGTTTCAATGCAAGGAGTGCCATAACAAAAGTGTCGTTTGGATTCAGTTTTACTGCACGCCTTAAAGGTTCCAGTGATGAGTCCTCACCAGAAGAGCCTTTTGTAAGAAAATCTTCCAGGCGATATATGGCAATTGCATAGCCAGAATTAAATTCTGGATTGTTGGGTTCCTCTTCCAGAGCCTTTTCAAAGCATTTCTTTGCTCTTTCGTAATACTTTATTCCAAACTTTAATAGTGCCCACCCTTGTTCACAGTAGATCTCAGGCAGTTGAATCTTATAGCGAGATGCACTTGAGAGCTTTTTGCAGCTGCTTTCTACCTTGCCTATGTAGGATTGAGCTTCTTGAAGTTTGTTCATATGGTAATAGACCCAAGCATAGTTCCCCCAGGTAACAAGACTTTTTCTGTCAACCTCATCTGCATGATTTGTTTGAACTTCTCCTTCAGCTTTTTGTAGACTTTCCAGAGCTTCCTCACTGTTGCCTTTCATGTGTTTCACATAGGCTAGCAGATTATAATTACTGATTTTGGATTTTGTGATTAGAAACTCAATCTGATCACAAATTGTTTCCTCTAAGTTATCAAGATCAACATCATCCTTCAGCAGAGTCCATGTAAAATGGCATTCAAGTTGCAGCAAGACAGTTTTTAGCGAATTCTTGGAAATACTGCTAGAGGGGAAAAAAGAAGCATGTTTAAGCCTTTGTGAAGAAGAAGAGATTCAAATTAAAACTTTATTTACCCCAGACGACATTTATCTATCTTCTATTTTGCTTTTCTGTACCTCTGTTTTTAATTTACAATATTGCCAATCTTAACCAGTGAGATAGCAATAATGTCACCTCTACAGATGCTTCAGAGAGAGGGTGCATTACAAGTGGCACTAACCAGAGAACAATACTTTGAGAAACCAAAGATATGGAGCTCATAGGTCTGAAGATTTGAACACCATTGGTTATTCATATTGTCTCTGTTACTCTGATCCCATGTAAACTACAGTAACTCCTCAATTTTCTTATCCATGTTGGATCATTTTTATTCTGTACAATTACATTATCTTGTATTATGTTACCCTAGTAGAGTGTTCTGTGTAGTTAAAGAACAGAAAGGTGGCATGAGGCCTAAATTAGTTTGCACTTCATTTGGACTATGTTATACCAGATCTGCACACTTCCACTTATTTGTTTGTCTGGGGATAGGATGTTGTTCAGGCCTGGTCTACACCTAAAACTAAGGTCAGCTTACCTACATCGCTTACGGTGAATTTTTCAACCCCCGAGAGACATAGTTAAGATGACCTAAGTGCCAAAGTTGATAATGCTAGGTCAACATCAGAAGCAGGAAACCTGCTAAACAACTGGACTATCGTATTAAGATGCTAAAGGAGCACTCAAGGAAGGTAAGGCCATTGCAGAGATACTAAATTAATTCTTTACATCTGTCTTCACCAGTGCAGAGGATGTGAGGGAGATTCCCAAACCTGAGCCATTCTTTTTAGGTGACAACTGAGGAACTGTCCCAGACTGAGGTGTCTTTAGAGAAGGTTTTAGAACAAATTAAATTACACAATAATAAATCACCAGGACCAGATGATATTCACCTCAAAAGTTCTGAAGGAACTCAAATGTGAAATTGCAGAACTACTAACTGTGGTTTGTAACCTATCATTTAAATCAGCTTCTGTACCAGATGACTGGAGGATAGCTAATGTGATGCTAATTTTTTTAAAAGGCTCCAGAGGTGATCTTGGCAATTACAGGCCAGTAAGCCTAACTTCTGTATCAGGAAAATTGGTTGAAACTATAGTAAAGAACAGAATTATCAGACATATAGCTAAACATGATTTATTGGGGGAAAGTCAACGTGGCTTTTGTAAATGGAAATCATGCCACACAAATCTAATAGAATTCTTTGAGGGGGTCAATAAACCTGTGATCAAGGGTGATCCAGTGGATATAGTGTACTTAGATTTTCAGAAAGTCTTTGACAAGGTCCATCACCAAAGGCTCTTAAGCAAAGTAAGTTGTAATGGAATAAGAGGGGAGCTTGGCTGCCAGTGGGTGCAGAGCACTCACTAATTTTTCCCCGTGGGTGTTCCAGTCTATGGGGTAAACAGTGAGGTTGCAAATTTTGCAGATGATACAAAACTACTGAAGATAGTTAAGTCCAAAGCAGACTGCAAAGAGCTACAAAGGGACCTCAGAAAACTGGGTGACTGGGCAACAAAAAGGCAGATGAAATTCAGTGTTGATAAATGCAAAGTAATGCATATTGGAAAACATAATCCCAATTATACATATAAAATGATGGGGTCTAAATTAAGTGTTACCACTCAAGAAAGAGATCTTGGAGTCATTGTGGATAATTCTCTGAAAACATCCACTCAATGTTACCCATGGGGGAAATCTGCATCACTGCGCATGCGCAGGATTTCTTTGTTTCCCCGCAGAAAAATAACTTTCTGACAGGGAAGCAAAGAGAAACCACAAGAGCGATCATACAACCCTCCCCAACAGTATGTTTTGGGTGCCCAGGGCAGCCGGCAGAGAGGTAAATCACTGTGGCGCGGGACTGGGGAAGACACAGCTGGTGGCTCCTGCCCTGCGTCAGGCTCAGCTGCAAGTTCCGTCTGGACTGGGGAGGACGGGACTTCCTCTTCCCATGCACGGCATCCAGGGCTGGGTCAGACCCACCCCCAGATTTCTCCCCCAGCTGACGGAAGCTCTGCAAACTCTCCCACTTACCCCATGCTTCCTGCACCCATTGCTCCTCAGCTGCAGCAGGATGGATCACTGTACAGGGAGCTGCTCCCCCATCCGTCCAACCTCCGTGCATCCGGACCCTTCTGCTGAGCCTCACCCCCCATCACACACCCAGAACCCCGCCCCCGATGAGCTCCACTCCCTCTGCACCTGGACCACCCTGATGAGCCACCTGCACCGAGATCCCCACCCTACTGAGCCCCAACCAGCTGCACCTGGATCCCAACCGCACTGAGCCCCACTCTCCCAGCATCTGGACGCTCCCCACTGAGCCCCCCACACCAACCCCCCTGCTGAGCTCTATCCCCACCCACACTCAGACCCCTCCACTGAGCCCCAACTACCTTCACCTGGACCCCGCTGCACAGTACCATTACGGTTGCACCCAGAACCTCCCAACAAGCCCCTGTGCATCCAGGTCCCCCCGCCACACCCAGAAACCCGACTGAACTGCCTGCACCCAGATTACCACACACTGAATCCTCTCAACCCACACCTGGATTCCGCCCATGCTAACCCCCTCCACACTTGGATCCTACCTTGCTGAGCCTGCCTACCAACACCTGGTGCACCTGGCATGGAGGGACAGGGCTCTGGGGTGTTTCTGAGGCAGGCCCGGTCCTTGTGCTGTGTCAGGGTTGGGTGCAGCCTCACCACTGAGTCTGTGTCCCAGGAGGGGTGAGCTGCACAGTAATCACCCACCTCTGTGCAACCAGTGGCCTGTGTTCCCCAATGCTATGCTGGAGCCTCCACATTTATTTGACAAAATTTGCAGAATTTTGCAGAATTTTAAAATATTGTGTGCAGAATTTTTAATTTTTTGGCACAGAATGCCCTCAGGAGTATCAATGTGCAGTGGCAGTCACAAAAGCTAACTGAATGTTGGGAATCATTAGGAAAAGGATAGATAAGACAGAAAATATCATATTGCCTCTATATAAATTGATGGTACACCCACATCTTGAATACTTTTTGTGTAGATTAGCTCACCCCATCTCAAAAAAGATAGATTGGAATTGGAAAAGGTACAGCAAAGGGCAACAAAAATTATTAGGGATTTCGAACAGCTTCCATATTAGGAGAAATTAAAAAGGCTGGGACTTTTCAGCTTGGAAAAGAGACGACTAAAGGGGATTTGATAGAGGTCTGTAAAATCATGACAGGTGTGGAGAAAGTAAATAAGGAAGTGTTATTTACTCCTTCTCATAACACAAGAACTAGGGGTCACCAAATGAAATTAATAAGCAGCAAGTTTAAAACAAACAAAAAGAAGTATTTCTTTGCACAACACAGTTAACCTGTGGAATTCCTTGCCAGAGGATGTTGTGAAGACCATGACTATAACAGGGTTCAAAAAGGAACTCCTATTCATGGAGGATAGGTCCGTCAATTATTATCCAGGATGGACAGGGATGGTGTCCCTAGCCTCTGTTTGCCAGAAGCTGGGAATGGGTGACAGGGGATGGATCACTTCATGATTACCTGGTCTGTTCATTGCCTCTACTGGGTTGGATGGATCTTTGGTCTGACCCAGTATGGCTGTTCTTATGTTCTTAACAGAAGAACGCTTCCGTCAACCTAGCTACTGCCTCTTGGAAAGGTAGAGTTACTACAGTCAGGGGCGCTGAAACAATTTTTATAATGGGGGTGCTGAGAGCCATTGAACCAAACTGTAAACACTGTGTATAATGGAAACCACTTCCAGCCAGGGGGTGTGGCAGCACCCGCAGTTCCAGCACCTATAACTACAGTGATGAAAGAACCCCTTCCATCTCTGTAGTAAGTATCTACACTATAGTGCTGCAGTTGCAGTTGTGCTACTACAGTAATTCTAACGTAAACATACCCTCAGACAAATGAGTCCAAAATGACCAACCCGTCTGATCTGGCAGCACTAGAAGCCTCTGCATTTAGAAGCTTCTTCAGAGGGTAGACAGCTCCATTTTTCTAGTAGCTCCGTGTACACTAACATATGGAAGGGGAAACACAGCTGCTGAAGAGCTGGAGTAATTGAGCTGCCTGCACTCAGTCATGCAGGCCTCATTGCTCTCTCAAGCAACAGTGACTTTGCTCAAGGCATCTAGTTTCTACTCCATGACACACTGCTCAGATCTTCCTTTGCCTGAGGGATCATCCAAGGTAGGAGAATATTGGGAGTGGATGGGGTAGAGTAATGAGTTATGAAAGAACTGGAAACTGGGACCAAGATTTTTAAAAATAGGTGCCTAAATTTAGGCTTCTAAATCCATTTATAGACACTGAAATAAATGGCCTGATTGTCAAAAGTGTTAACACCCAGCAACCTACAATGGATAAATGTGAAAAAGAGGATATACATTTCTATGAATACTCTCTTTCCCATTCCTTATCTTTATTTTATTTTTCATAAGTAGTAGATGTCAGGAGACATCTGAAAAAGAGCAAATTGGTGTACTCTCAACAAAGTGGTACTAATATGAAACTGAAGTCAATACTCCTGCCTGATCATTTATCCTGGCACACAGGCTGCCTTGCTTCTTCTCCCCACTATTTTCTTTCTGACATTGCACCCATCTGTCCCTGAATCCCTTCTCTGAGGTCTCCTCTCACTTAGCTCTGATAATCTGCCCCTAACTCCACCCAGGAGCGGCACCAGGGTTTTTGCCGCCCTAGGCAGCAGCGCTCCTCAGTAATCGGTGGCAGCTCCTCCTCTGAAGCTGTGTTCTCGGCGGCGGGGGTCCTTCCACTCCGGGTCTTTGGGGCACTTCGGTGGCAGGTCCCGGAGCGAGTGAAGGACCCGCCACCGAATTTCCGCCGAAGACCCAGAGCGGAAGAAGCCCCTCTGGGCAGCCCTGGTTCTCAGCGGCATTTCCATGACCGCTTTTCTTCCTGCCCAGAGGAATTGCTGCTGAAATTCCGATGAGGGCGGCAAAATGCCGCCCCCCACATCCTGCCACCCTGGGTGACTGCCTAGGGTCGCCTAGTGGAAGTGCCGGCCCTGACTTCAACCTGCCCTAGCTAGGAGCAGAAAAAGAAACCAAGGAGTCTAGACTCTAAGGCCTTGTCTTAACTAGGGTTTAAAGGTGTGTGGTGTGTATATGTGTCAGCTAACATATTATAATTAACATATTCTAGAACTTTAGTGTACACACGCCACTGTAGACTTTACCAAGTATAAACCGATCAACTTGAAGCCTAGGCTACCCTTTAGCTTCAACTTGACCAGCTTAGCATGTACTAAAGTCCATAGTGTCTTGTCCATAGGAGCACTTTAGAACGTGTTAAAACTTGTTGGCTGACAACACACGTTTAAATCTTAGTCAAGACAAACTCTACACAATGGTGCATCTCAACAAACAAATATTTGTATAGTTTAAACAAACTTAGTTCAGAATGTGATTAAGGGCTTTGTTAGACCATGCCTGAATCCAGAACAACAAAAACTTTCATGTGTATAATAGAAGTAGAGAAATAAATAATGTGAACAGGTGGAGTTGTAGTGCAGGTGTGATGTTATCTGATTAACATACGACTATATAGAGCATTGTTGCAATCACTGTTATATATTTGCAGCAAATAGTGAACAAAGGTTGTCAAGTGAGGTGGCTATGAAAAGGTTATGACTTGCTGGTTATGATTATGCTAGCTTTATGCATGTATCATTTTGTATTTGAAGTTATAAGTGTGATGTTGCACTCTATATGTTTTTATGAAAGTATGCTGATGAGTGTGAACATAATGTAACTAAAATATGCTTCATGCAAAAGATCTCTTGTAAGGTATCATTACAAAGCTTATACTCTACTGAGTGTGGTCATCCTATTTATATAAATGTATCACTCTTGTATCTGAAACTAGAAATATGAAATATAACTCTGAGGGCCTATTGTAATTATGCAAAGTGTGGGCCATTAATGGTGGTTTGGAATCTTGATGGTTCCCATCAACCAGGACATTTGACTGTGGATGGCTCTGTTGGCAGGCAGAAATGAAGGCTTGGGATTTTACAGTGACATGTGATCATGTCACCTGAACTGGAATCCATCTTTAACCTGGTGTTTTTCCACTGAGAAGGAGGGTTGGGAACCCAGAGGGACAAAGGATTCCCGCCTTATGCAAAAGATATATAAGTGGATGGAAAAGAACAAATGGGGGGGCCATCATGATAAATCCCATAGCTACCACCTGAGCTGGAACAAGGGCTGTACCAGGGGAAAGGATTGTGCCCAGACTAGGAATGCATCCAGTCTGTGAAAGAAACTTATTGAAACATCTCTGAGGGTGAGATTTTATCTGTATTCAGTTTTATTACTGTACTAGGCTTAGACTTGTGTGTTCTATTTTATTTTGCTTGGTAATTCACTTTGTTCTGTCTGCTACTACTTGGAACCACTTAAATCCTACTTCCTGTATTTAATAAAATCACTTTTTATTTATTAATTAACCCAGAGAATGTATTAATACCGGGGGGAGAGGGGAGAAACAGCTGTGCATATCTCTCTATCAGTGTTCTAGAGGCTGAACAATTTGAGTAGAATGGATTTATTTGGGGTTTAGACCCCATTGGGAGTTGAGCATCTGAGTGTTAAAGACAGGAGCACTTCTGAAATCTGCTTTCAGTTTAAGCCTAAAGCTGTTAGGGGATGTGGTTCAGACCCTGGGTCTGTGCTGGAGGGAAAGCAGGGGCAGAAGTAGTCTTGGCACATCAGTTGGCAGTTCCCAAGGGGGTTTCTGTGATGCAACCCATCACAATAAGTATTGGTTCTATACTTGGATTTCAAATGTTTGCTCCTGGGGTAACGCCCAGAAGGTAACGCCCAGCATATCTTGGAGAAACACTTGGTTAACAATGAACCATGGGAGATGCCCATCTACACTGAGTGTACTGTCATGTAAATGTGCTGTCTGGAGTGTAGGTAATGGCTTCATGCAATGACTGAGGAAAATTGGGCATGAACATGTGACTTGCCCATGTGACTCCAAACTTCCATCTTGTTGCTGTGATTTTCAACAGTAAGAACAATGGCATGCCCTCCACATGGCAAAAGCTATAAAAGGCCCTGGAAACACCTCCATTTTGTCTTCAATCCTGCTCCTTACCTCTGGAGGAACCTTGCTACAAACTGAAGCTCTGAACAATGGACTGAATGACCCATCCAAGCTGTGGATGTACTCCAGAGACTTGACTTAGGCCAGCAGTTTATTCACTACAAAAAGAAGGATTCTGCGTGGACTCCTCCTGAAGGTCAAAACAACAGACTGGACTTCTACATAGAGTGCTTCCGTTGATGTGCATGGCCTGAAATTGTGGAAAAGCAGCATCACTTGCCCCATAACCTCAACCGTGCTGAACATGACGCCATCAACAGCCTCAGGAACAACTCTGACATCATTATCAAAAAGGCTGACAAAGGAGGTGCTATCGTCATCATGAATAAGTTGGAATATGAACAAGAGGCTGCTAGGCAGCTCTCTAACTCCACATTCTACAGGCCATTAGCCTCTGATCCCACTGAGGATTACCAAAAGAAACTACACCATCTGCTCAAGAAACTCCCTGAAAAAGCACAGGAACAGATCTGTACAGACACATGCCTAGAACCCCAACCAGGGGTATTCTATTTGCTACCCAAGATCCATAAACCTGGAAATCCTGGATGCCCCATCATCTCAGGCGTTGGCACCCTAACAGCAGGATCATCTGGCTATGTGGACTCTCTCCTCAGGCCCTATGCTACCAGCACTCCCAGCTATCTTCGAGACACCACCGACTTCCTGAGGAAACTACAATGCATTGGTGTTCTTCCTGAAAACACCATCCTGGCCACCATGGATGTAGAAGCACTTTACACCGATATTCCACATGAGGATGGACTACAAGCATTCAGGAACAGTATCCCTGATGAGGCCACAGCAAGCCTGGTGGCTGAGCTTTGTGACTTTGTCCTCACCCACAACCACTTCAGATTTGGGGACAACTTATACCTTCAAGTCAGTGGCACTGCTATGGGTACCCGCATGGCCCCACAGTATGCCAACATTTTTATGGCTGACTTAGAACAACGCTTCCTCAGCTCTCGTCCCCTAGTGCCCCTCCTCTACTTGCGCTACACTGATGACATCTTCATCATCTGGACCCATGAAAAAGAAGCCCTTGAGGAATTCCACCATGATTTCAACATTTTCCATCCCACCATCAACCTCAGCCTAGAGCAATACACAGCAATCCACAGGTCCATTTCCTGGACACTACTGTGCTAATAAGCGATGGTCACATAAACACCACCCTATACTGGAAACCTACTGATCAATATACTTACCTACATGCCTCCAGCTTCTATCTCGGACACACTACACGATCCATTGTCTACAGCCAAGCTCTAAGATACAACAACATTTGCTCCAATCCCTCAGACAGAGACAAACACCTACAAGATCTCTATCAGCATTCTTAAAACTACAATACCCACCTGCTGAAATGAAAAAACAGATTGACAGAGCCAGAAGAGTACCCAGAAGTCACTTACCTACAGGACAGGCCCAACAAAGAAAATAACAGAACACCACTAGCCGTCACGATCGGCCCCCAACTAAAACCTCTCCAGCGTATCATCAAAGATCTACAACCTATCCTGAAGGATGATCCCTCACTCTCACAGATCTTGGGAGACAGACCAGTCCTTGCTTACAGACAGCCCCCCAACCGGAAGCAAATACTCACCAGCAACCACACAACAAAAACACTAACCCAGAAACCTATCCTTGCAACAAAGCCCGATGCCAACTCTGTCCACATATTTATTCAAATGACACCATCATAGGACCTAATCACATTAGCCATGCTATCAGGGGCTCATTCATCTGCACATCTACCAATGTGATATATACCATCATGTGCCAGCAATGCCCCTCTGCCATGTACATTGGCCAAACCGGACAGTCTCTATGCAAAAGAATAAATGGACACAAATCTGACATCAGTAATCATAACATTCAAAAACCAGTAGGAGAACACTTCAACCTCTCTGGTCACTCAGTAACAGACTTAAAGGTGGCAATTTTGCAACAGAAAAGCTTCAAAAACAGACTCCAATGAGAAACTTCTGAGCTTGAATTAATATGCAAACTAGATACCGTTAACTTGGGTTTGAATAGAGACTGGGACTGGCTGGGTCATTACACATATTGAATCTATTTCCCCATGTCCTCAAATGGGGAAATATTGAAAAATTGAATCTATTTCCCCATATCCTCAAACCTTCTTGTCAGCTGTCTAAAATGGGCCATCTTGATTATCACTACAAAAGTTTTTTTTCTCCTGCTGATAATAACTCATCTTAATTAATTAGCCTTTTACAGTTGGTATGGCTACTTTCACTTTTTCATGTTCTCTGTATGTATATATATCTTCTTACTATATGGTCCATTCTATGCATCTGATGAAGTGGGCTGTAGCTCATGAATGTTTATGCGCAAATAAATTTGTTAGTCTCTAAAGTGCCACAAGTACTCCTGTTCTTTTTGCCATTACCAGATGTAATTGATTCCTTTAACCAATTTTAACTCTCACCTTTCTTTCTTTCTTTTTATAAATAAACCTTTAGATTTTAGATACTGAAGGATTGGCATCAGCGTGATTTTGGGGTAAGATCTAAGTTATATATTGACCTGGGTATGTGGCTGGTCCTTTGGGATCAGAAGAACCTGTTATTTGATGAAACTGGTTATAAAGAACCACTCATCTGAATCCAGTGGTTTTGGTGGTGATATAAGAACTGGAAAGCTTGAGGAAACTGCTTTTATGTTTTCTTGTTAGCCCGTGTGGTGAAACAGGAGTTTACTTTTGTGGCTGGTTTGGTATATCTTATAAAAGAATAACCACCAGTTTTGGGTTGTGTTTCCCCTATTTCTCAGCAGTTCGTCCTGAATTTGGCATCCTCAGTTGTGACCCACTAAGGCACGGTTACAGCAGGTTAAACATCTTTTAGCTTAGTTCAGCACAGAAGCATTAAATGCTGTTACTTTCAGAATCATAATAAGTCTGGAGTTTTCTCCTTTAAAATATTAGTGAAAAAAGCTCTGAGACTCCCTAACCCACCCCCCCTGCCCCAGATATCCAGATATACAGAATAGTAGTAATTAGAAGGTTAGTTTCCTGATTTGAGAGCACAAATCATCTACTTAGCAATCCACTTGACCTTACAGTACTCGTGGCAACAGTGAACTATGGACACAAGCTTTGTTGGTGTAAATTCCACCCATGAAAATGAAGAGGGGGTTGAGGCTTGAACATCTGGAACTAACAGAATTAAATTTCTAACAATACCATCACTTTAATCTAGTCCTCATTTTAATTCACACATAAAACAATTACTTACATTTGGTACCGTACCTGCTTAACTACTTAAACTCAAGTAAATTATAGTTTAGAATTTTCATATGAAAGAAAAACACAAATCCTCAGCACAGGGGGATGGACTAGATCAGTGGCTCTCAACCTTTCCAGTCTACTGTACCCTTTTCAGGAGTCTGATTTGTCTTGCGTACCCCAAGTTTAGCCTCACTTAAAAACTACTTGCTTACAAAATCAGACATAAAAATACGAAAGTGTCACAGCACACTTACTGAAAAATTGCTTACTTCTCTTTTTAATTGATATATATAAAATTATAATACATGTATATAATTATATACAGAGAATTATAAAAGAAATAAATATTGTACTTATCTTTAAGTGTATAGTGCCATATAAATAATTCATTGTCTGTATGAAATTTTAGTTTGTACTGACTTCACTAGTGCTTTTTATGTAGCCTGTTGTAAAACTAGGCAAATACCTAGATGAGTTGATGTGCCCCTGGAAGACCTCTGTGTACCCCCAGGGGTACGCGTACGCCTAGTTGACAACCACTGGACTAGATGGCTGGCCAACCTCTTAAGGTCCTTTCCAGCTCTACATTTCTATGAAATAGGCACAGTTCAGAGTTGCTATTGTTTACTCACCTCATGGCTTTGCTTTGCTTTGCTGGTCAGCTGTTGTAATGCAGCTTGGCTTCTTTTCTTACTAACCTGGGATGTTGACGCTGGCTGCTATTCCTCTACTCCATTTTATAGGCATCCCAGCATCATGTGACATGGGCTTTTCCTCAGCAGTTTAGTGAAGTAAATGGAAACTAGAAAGTGAAAGCTATGCACAGCTCTCCGAACGCACAATAGAAAAGCTGAACTAGCTGCTGTCAGGGAAACTGAAACTTAAGGGACGTGGATTTCTTTCTTCTGTTCACATTTGGCTTTATGCCATTGATTTAACTGTTCTACAGAGACTAAGGCAATAATAGCGCAGACTGTTCAGGTAGACCTTCCTAATATAAAAGAATTTAAGGCTTTTCTTTGTTTAAAATATAAAGATTTGTGGAAATAGATAGAGGAAAGATTTGTGGCTAGTGGATTGAACATAGGGCTACCATACGTCCAGGTTTCTCTGGACATGTCCGGCTTTTCGCTCTTTAAATAGCCGTCCGGGGCGGGGGGGATTTATAAAAATCTAAAAATGCCTGGGATTCCCCCCCGGTCGGCTATTTATCGACCGAAAAGCGGCTGACAGGGCGTCCGAGCGCCGCTCGCATTGAGGGCTCGGCAGTCAAAGCCCCTTCCCGGCTCCCCCCATCCCCTAAAGCCTTAGCACGCTTTTTTCAAACCCCTCTGCCAGCTCAGGAGAGGCACCAGAGCTAAGCACTGCGAAGCTGGCCCAGCCCCTGCAGGCCCCACTCCCTGGCCTGTGCACACACTATAGCAAAGGGATCAGCTGAGACCAGCTGGGGTGTGTGTGTGGGGGGCGACACCACCAAGGGTCCATCTCTCCAAAGCCCCAGCCTCAAATTGCAACCTCCTGGCAGGTGAGCGCTGTAAGGGGAAAACCCCCAAAGCGGGGCAGGCAGCCTCTGAGGCGGGGGGGGACGACAAACTGGGAGCTTACCCCCCATGTGAAAAAAAGACTCCGTATTGTCTGGAGCCACCAGATTTCTGCCTTTTTTTAATTAAAAGCTCCAAAGGAGAAGCAGATTGCTTGCGCCAGGCTCTCCTTCCCTGCGCGGCGCGCGGCTGGAGTCCAAGCGCAGCAGACCCAGGAGTGGGCTGGGGTCTTGATCCTTTGGGCTCTGCCCCTGTTCTCAGCTCAGCGCCCGGATCCACTCTAAGCTCCCAAGCGCCCTAGCTTGCAAAGGCAAAGTACCACCCTCCCCCCAATGCAATCCCAATGCTGCCTCCACAAGGGACCTGAGCCCCCAGGATCCCACTGAAAAGGCGGGGCTGGAGGGGGCTGGTTTGCTTTCTGAAAGGCAAATTCTGCACAAAAAAAAGCAAGTCCCACTGATGTGTCATTGAATGAAGGAGAAGCCTGGAGCACTAGCTCTGCACTTGGGCACACCTGGAGTGTCAGTGATCAGGCTTGCTGGCCTGGCCCCCAGCCCCCATGCTCAGCTCACACTGCCTCGCATTCCTCACCACCCAGACAGAGACGGGGGAGCGCAGCATCTTGCTGTGAGCAGGGCCGGCTCCAGGCACCAGGAACCCAAGCACATGTTTGGGGCGGCACCTGGTAAGGGGCGGCGGGGGGAGCGCGGCGTGGCATTCTGCGGGGGTGGGCTCTCCGGTGGCGCTCTGGGGGGGGTTCCGGCGG
>NC_048304.1:92569478-92581975 GCF_013100865.1 Trachemys scripta elegans | reverse complement strand
GGGGGGCTGCACTGGGAGACTCTCCAATGCAGCACCTAGCCACGCTGACTCTATGCATCATGAGGCTACTCAGGAAAAGGAGGCAGCAAGAGAGAGAGGCCGAGGAGGAGGTGCCCTTCCCCTCCCAGCTGGGTCTGTGAGTCCCTGATCTCACAGAGTCTCAACGCTGCAGGCACCCAGCCCCCAGGTGCTAGAGGGGCTGATACAGAGAAGTCAGGACCAGTCAGAGCACTTCCCATGTCATCATGAAAACTCACTCCTGGAAAGCTGGGTGAGGTAATATGCGCGGGGGGCAGGTAATATATATCAAGGTGGGTGAGGTAATATATTTTATTGGACCAGCTTCTGTTGGTGAGAGACACAAGCTTTTGAGTTTTCACAGAACTCTTCTTCGGGAAGAAGACAGAACTCCGTGAAAGCTCCAAAGCTTGTCTCTCTCTCACCAACAAAAGTTGCTCCAATAAAAGATATGACCTCACCCACCTTGTGGCTCTAATTTCCTGGGAACAACAGGGCTACACCAACACAGCATACAAAAATGCAAGATTCACATGAACAGCACAGAGTGACCAACGTCACACCAGGACACTATTTTCAGGATTCATTTTAGCATAATGTCATCATCACACCAAGGAAGTAGCACTATCAGCACAATGAGATAAATATAGCCACATGTGCATGCCAAAAATTCACAGTACAAGCACACTGGGCTCCACACAGCAGGATAGTAGTGTCAGTTTAGCTCTCGGCTTAGTGGGGATACATTCAGGGACTGAGTCCAAGGGTTCAGCTAAACACAAGGGCACCTGCAAATAGCTGTACTAACAGCAGGATCTACACTGGCACAATAGGAGGAGTTGCATGTCAGGGCACTAATTCCCAATCCCAGTGCAAGGCAATATGGGCTCCAGGCACCAGGTCTTTAGTACCAGAATTTGTACTCCCAGGATGGAATTATACAAGTTACAGAAGGCAACTCCCAAGAAACAACAAGGCACTTGACCAAATGGCTGGGTGGACGTTAAACAACCATCACCAGCCATTGTGCGGCAAGTGAATGACAATTAGCATTCAATGACCACCATCACCAGAGAATTACTCAACCCTGGGACTCAGCAATGCTCCCCCCACAACATGATCACTAGCCCTTCCCTTAGGAGACAATTCAGGTTTCCCCTTCCTACCTCCTCCACAACATGGTGCCCGGACTTGTGTTTGCCAGAGCACATGGACTAAACCAGGGGTAGGCAACCTATGGCACGCGTGCCGAAGGTGACACGCGAGCTGATTTTCAGTGGCACTCACACTGCCCGGGTCCTGGCCACCAGTCCGGGGGGCTCTGCATTTTAATTTAATTTTAAATGAAGCTTCTTAAACATTTTAAAATCCTTATTTACTTTACATACAACAATAGTTTAGTTCTATATTATAGACTTATAGAAAGAGACCTTCTAAAAAAGTTAACATGTATTACTGGCATGCGAAACCTTAAATTAGAGTGAATAAATGAAGACTTGGCACACCACTTCTGAAAGGTTGCTGACCCCTGGACTAGGGTATTTCCAGGCTGGACAGTTCCCAGGGCAGGGGGTGGGGTTGCCTCCTTGCCCAGCATGGGGCAGGAGCGGTGACTGCGGGCCAGGGGGCCCCCTGTGCTGCTGGAGGGTCCTGCTGGAAAATGAAAGGGTCTGAGGGGGAAGGGCAGGCTCAGAGTCAGTCTGCCCTGGCACTGGAGATGGGGGGCACTAGGACTCTGCGGCAGCAGTTGCTGCTGGGAGGCAGCACACGGAAGAGACAGGGACACTGCTCCAGGGGCGTAAAAGGTGAGCGGGGGATGGGGGCAGCAAGTCGGGGCCAGGGGACACTTGGGGAAGGCACGGGGGACCACAGGTGGGGCCAGAGGTGGACACCCGGCCCCAAGTATTGCTGGAGCTGGGACCTGCCTCTCCTCCTCCCAGGAGTGGCCAGCTTGCTGGAGTTCAGCTCTTCCCCCTCCCCTCCCTGCTGCCGATCAGCTGGGAGACAGCTGATCAGTGCAGCTGGGGGAAGAAGCTTGGCTGCTGCTGGCAAAGCCTGCCTTGCTGCAAGAGCCCAGGGTCGGCAGCGCCAAGCTTCAGAGCAGAGTGTGGGCCCCGCTGGCGCCACTGGCGCTATGTTAACCCCTAAGGCACCACTTTTTGAAACATGCTTAGTGGGGTAGCGGCCATGACCCTTGCTCCACCCCCAGCTACGCTACTGAGTGTTGGAAGTCCTAAGTGATGTAGGTGGTTAAGTCCTATTTTCATAGGTGACTGAGGTACTTAGGGTAGGATTCACAAAGATATTTAGGTACTTAATGCCTTTTGATTTTAATGGGAGTTAGGTGCTTACGTAAATTTGTGAATCCCACCCTTAGGCGTCTAAGTGTGATTGAAAGTCAATGGGACTTAGACTTCTAGGTGGCTACGTCATTTTTGAAAATGGGACTTAGCCATCTATGTCACTTTGCTCCTGCAATGCTGAGCAGAGCTATGCCTAAATACCTTCAAAAGCTGGCCCTTTCCTGTGCCTCAGTAAACTCCTCAATGAAATTATCCCCATTGATACTGCACAACCATGCTGGGTGCTGTGAGATTTGTATTATTTAAAACACAAGGAGCCAGACTGCTCCACATGCAGGACTAACTAGTTTAGGTGACACAGGAAATGGTGTGATTTTTGTGTTCCCTCTAGGTCATTACCATGAGGGAGAAAAGGAAAGCTTTGCTTGTCACAGAGTAGGCAATCAGAGATCTGTAGGAGGCTGAGGCCATCTGCAGGAAGACCATGTGTCTTGGTGGGGGGTGGGGGGACTGGAGTATGTCATAGAATCATAGAATATCAGGGTTGGAAGGGACCTCAGGAGGTCATCTAGGCCAACCCCCTGCTCAAAGCAGGACCAATCCCCAACTAAATCATCCCAGCCAGGGCTTTGTCAAGCCTGACCTTAAACACCTCTAAGGAAGGAGATTCCATCACCTCCCTAGGTAACCCATTCCCATGCTTCACCACCTTCCTAATGAAAAAGTTTTTCTTAATATCCAACCTAAACCTTCCCCACTGCAACTTGAGACCATTACTCCTTGTTCTGTCATCTGGTACCACTGAGAACAGTCTAGATCCATCCTCTTTGGAACCCCCTTTCAGGTAGTTGAAAGCAGCTATCAAATCCCCCCTCATTCTTCTCTTCTGAAGACTAAATAATCCCAGTTCCCTCAGCGTCTCCTCATAAGTCATGTGCTCCAGCCGCCTAATCATTTTTGTTGCCCTCCGCCTGGACTCTTTCCAATTTTTCCACATCTTTCTTGAAGTGTGGGGCCCAAAACTGGACACAGTACTCCAGATGAGGCCTCACCAATGCCGAATAGAGGGGAATGATCACGTCCCTTGATCTGCTGGCAATGCTCCTACTTATACAGCCCAAAATGCCGTTAGCCTTCTTGGCAACAAGGGCACACTGTTGACTCATATCCAGCTTCTCATCCACTGTAACCCCTAGTTCCTTTTCTGCAGAACTGCTGCCTAGCCACTCGGTCCCTAGTCTCTAGCAGTGCATGGGATTCTTCCATCCTAAGTGCCTATATGTCTATACATTGTAGTGTCTATGTATTGTGTATATTCTAAGTGTCTATATATTGTAGCTGGGATCAAGCCTCCCAGCCCTTGGTGACAGATTTGTGCGGGGGGGCTCAAGCTAGTGCACTAAAAATGGTGGATGTTCTGCAGTGCGGATGTTACAGCTTGGGCAGCAGCTTGGCCTCTCCTAGTTTGGGTGTCTAGCTCAAGTCTGTGCCAGAGTTACAACATCCACACTGCTATCCTTAGCGTGCTACTCGAGCCCTTCTAGCTTAAGTTTGTCTGGCAGGCTGGCAGGCTCACTCCCCTGCAGTCTAGACATACCATGAATTACCCCCAGGACCTGCTGCCCCACCCCTCCCCTCCACAGCAGCAGATATCCACTGGAGTTGTGCTGCCAAGGCCTCCTGCATTGGTCACTGCTCCCACAATCCCCACAGGGGGTTCCAATCTGCAGAGGAGGCTCTGTCAGTATTAATGCATATGAAGAATTCCCCGTGGCTTGTTTGGGCAGGATGTGTATGTGGGAGAATGCTTGTCTGTTGTCTCTCCCTGGTACCTTCCCACTCTCTCTCCATGTGTGGAACCCCAACACATGTGCAGGGGCTGCCATTAGGACTGGGACAAGGTAGGGAGGGGGAATGATGCCACTGAGGCAGTAATCCCCCATTTTGTGCCCTAGCCTGGGCAGTGATCTTGATTTGGCAGGAGAAGAGGGGGGATGTAAGCCTTTCATTGGAATGGTTACTGCTAGTGAATAGGATTTGATTTTTATTGATTTTTACTATCTTTAAATACTAGATGCTAGGCTTTAAATGTGTTCAAATACTATTTCTCGGTACAATGTTGTTATTTATATTGCAATATTGCCTATAAGCCCCAAACAGGGATTGGGGGTCCCAGTCTGCTGGGCACTGCATAGACATTAAATGTGTGTATGTCTATACAGTAAAGATGGTCCCTGTGTATACTGTACATGCATACAGTAATGACAAGATGAACCTTGCCCCAAAGAGCTTGCAGTCTAGAATATAATGTAGTTCTTCAGCCTTTGATGCATGTTACAGTACCTGCCTCTTTGATGAAGCTTTACCACCATAAGCAGAATGACATTTACATCAACTGCCTTCTCCTTTCCCACAAAAAGAATGCACCAGGGAAGGGAGAAGAACTGAAGGCTCAGTGAAGTCCACTAAGAACCTTAGTATTCTAGTTGGTTAACCCGGAAGATACTCAGAAACTATGGCAATGAGTGCCATTATAAAGCTCTTAGGTAGGCAGGATTACACAGTAGTATCAGACAGTACAGATGTATTTAAAGATGGGTCAAAATTGTTCTGCCGTTTTTTGCTAGTGCTTAAAACCCAGCAAAAATTACTCATTTATTTTCATCGTCCAAACTGAAAGGAATGCAAATCATAAACAAACAGCATTACAGATTAAAAGTAAATCCAGAGTCAGAAGATTCTGTGGTGTGTTTGTTCTTCTGTGGGGAGGGAGGGAGACGAAGGAGATGCACTCATATCTGATCATCATCTGCAAATGAGGAGCAAGTGGCAA
Organism: Trachemys scripta elegans; assembly: GCF_013100865.1. Lineage (NCBI taxonomy): Eukaryota > Metazoa > Chordata > Testudines > Emydidae > Trachemys > Trachemys scripta. The sequence continues at coordinate 92,576,821 of NC_048304.1, read as the reverse complement.
CTGCTTTCAAGTAAGACTTGCTCCAGTTTTTGGCAGGCACCATATAACCTATTCTTCAATTTTAATGTCCTTTCAGTTTTATAATCTAAGATTTTCATTCACCTCATTTGTAAAATAAAATCAATGTTTTTTTTTAAACATTTGACAATGTCCCTCCAAAACTCATCATGGAGGAATTTACGCGTATGTACCCAGAGTATTTTTAGGAAAGGACAGTCCCTATAAGTGTACACCATTGTACCTTGAGAGCTTTTACATCTCCAGCATAGATCTGTGTCAGCTTCCCCCATTTCATGAAGTTTTAAATGGTGTATAGGAAAGGCTGTGAAAAAGATGCAGATGGGACTGGAAGAGTTTTTAGAGAAAATATCTATTAATTATCTTAATCAAAGTAATCTAACTGGTAACAATTTAACAGCTGGAATAGGTTCAGAAGTGTTGGGTATTTTAGGAAGGTTTTATTGTAAGACTTTGTAGTCCTATGCTGTGAACTTATCAAAAATTCAGATTTCTTTCTATAGAGCAGGGGTCGGCAACCTTTCAGAAGTGGTGTGCCAAATCTTAATTTAGTCACTCTAATTTAAGGTTTCGCGTGCCAGTAATACATTTTAACGTTTTAGAAGGTCTCTTTCTATAAATCTATAATATGTAACTAAACTATTGTTTTATGTAAAGTAAATAAGGTTTTTAAAACGTTTAAGAAGCTTCATTTAAAATTAAATTAAAATGCAGAGCCCCCCGGACCAGTGGCCAGGACCTGGGCAGTGTGAGTGCCACTGAAAATCAGCTCGTGTGCTGCCTTTGGCACGCATGCTATAGGTGGACTACCCCTGCTATAGAGGCAGAGGGTTGAAAGAAAAAGGTGGCAATTAGCCAATATCTAATTTGCAAAGCTGATGCTGTTCATTGCTTGCTGTGACGGTGCATATTTTGCTTTTTATTTACCTGGGTTACTTAAGGGTATTGTCTGTTAGTACTCGCCATATAAATATAAAGTGTCCTGTGGTTTCCAGTTTGGGGATTTTGATATTTGAAGAACATTGGATCTCTCCTGAGTTGTCATGCAAAGTAACCTTGCTAAAAGTGAGCATGTGATAGTCAGAAGACTGTCAAAAACTGGAAATCATTCAAAGGAGCATTCTGTGGAATGGTACAAAGGACTAAGGGTGGAATTCACCCTGTGCTGGCCCTCTGCATAAAGTGGACCAAGGAAACAGACTAATATAGTACCAAATATAGGCTTAGTTACAAACCAGGCTCTGAATCCTGAGGAAAGAATGCCAGTTTAAGTTGGAACTGTGTTACCAGAGGTTTCTGCAATGATTATCCATACAACTAAACATGACTTTTGTTTTTTATTTCCAAAGACTAATCTCAGTTTAAAAGAAATCCAGATAGTTTTTTACCTAAACATTTTACCACAGCAATCACGGAGAGTACTGTGGAAGCCCACAGCAATTAGGCATTTGATAGATAGAGAGAAGAAGCAGTAGGATAAGAATGAAGGGGGAGAGTAGAGGTCTGAATGGATCCAGGTATGATAAGAAAATTTAAAATACAGGCAACAGTAATAGCAGGGAGAATACTTAGAGAGATTCACCTGATACCACAGTCAACTGTGGACTTCATCCTTGTGGTTTGTGACGTTACCAAATATGTCAGTTATTTATTTCCTTGTATTACGTTGTTGCTTGGCGTTTAGTCTACATTGTATTCACAAAGTCCCTTTTTATCAGCAGTGAAAAAGATTGGCTCCAAGTCAGACCTATTTATCAGGTAAACTGTTGAGTGCTTTGGCTGGGATCTTTATCTAATGAGATCTCCATCATGCAGGTATGATGTTTGGCACTTATTTAACTTCCTATTTATGGTACCAGAGTATGTGTGTCAAGCAGAATGATGAACTGTGTCCCCTCAAGCGTATTTGTACGGGGATGGGGGAATTAAGGAGTTTTCCATCTGAAATACAGCAAATTATGTCAACAACTACATTTAGGTAAATTTAGCCCCAGGTATGTGCCTAGATGCAACAGTGATGGGCACCGTAGATATGCATAAAACAGATCAAATGAAGGAAGGAGAAGGATTTTGAAAGCCCTCTGTGACGGGTTGGATCACAGAAACCCCCTTGGGAGTGGCCACCCAGTGTACCAAGACTACCCCTGTTCCTGTTTTCCCTGCCAGCTCAGGACTCCAGCACCCTGTCTTGCTGAGCCAGACACTCCCGTCTGCTCCAGCACCGACCCAGGGTCTGAATCACTTGTCCCAAAGCTGCAAGTTTACCTGAAAACAGCTCCCAGAAGTGTGCTTGTCTTTAGCACTCAGATGCCCAACTCCCAATGGGGTCTAAACCCAGATAAATCCGTTTTACCCTGCATAAAGCTTATGCAGGGCAAACTCATAAATTGTTCGCCCTCTATAACACTGATAGAGAGATATGCACAGTTGTTTGCTCCCCCAGGTATTAATACATACTCTGAGTAAATTACTAAATAAAAAGTGATTTTATTAAATATAGACAGTAGGATTTAAGTGGTTCCAAGTAGTAACAGACAGAACAAAGTAAGTCACCAAGTAAAATAAAATAAAATGCGCAAATCTATGTCTAATCAAACTAAATACAGATAATCTCACCCTCAGAGATGCTTCAGTAAGTTTTTTCTCAGACTGGACACCTTCCAGGCCTGGGCACAATTCTTTCCCCTGGTACAACTGTTGTTGCAGCTCAGGTGAGAGCTAGGGGATTCTTCATGATGGCTCCTCTCTCTCCTTTGTTCTCTTCCATCCCTTTATATATCTTTTGCATAAGGCAGGAACCCTTTGTCCCTCTGGGTTTCCACCCCCTCCTCACTGGAAAAGCACCAGGTTAAAGATGGATTCCAGTTCAGGTGACATGATTACATGTCACTGCAAGACTTCATTACTCACTTGCCAGCACACACATATACAGGAAGACTCACAGGTAAACACAGCCATCTGCAGACAATGGGAGTCATCAAGATTCCAAACCATCATTAATGGCCCACACTTTACATAATTGCAATAGGCCCTCAGAGTTATATTTTATATTTCTAGTTTTAGATACAAGAGTGGTACATTTATACAAATCGGATGATCACACTCAGTAGATTATAAGCTTTGTAATGATACCTTACAAGAGACCTTTTGCATGAAGCATATCCCAGTTACGTTATATTCACTTTTTATCATATTTTTTTAAAACTATCCCAGTTACATTATATTCACTTATTATCATGTTTTTATAAAACCATATAGACTGCACAACGTCACACCCTCCTATGGCAGGTCCATAACATTTGCTGCACAGTGATGTATTGACTTTTGAAACAGCTGCATCTGGAGCAACCTGGCAGTAAGATCAAGTTCTTACTGGGATTGAGAGAGAAGTGAGCACAAGAAGTCTGGAGAAAGTAGCACCAAAAGGCAGATTTTAAACACCAAAGCACTCAGCGACACATTTTTTTTTAAACAATAAAGAAGAAAAAGAAGAAGAAAGGAAATGGCAGAAAAGGGAGAAGAGAGGAAAAGGGGATGAGAACAAGAAAGATGATATTCATATACACCTCTACCCTGATATAACACTGTCCTCGGGAGCCAAAAAATCTTACCGCGTTATAGGTGAAACCGCGTTATATCGAACTTGCTTTGATCCGCCAGAGTGCGCAGCCCCCCCAACCCCCCGGAGCACTGCTTTACCGCGTTATATCCGAATTCGTGTTATATCGGGTCGCGTTATATCAGGGTAGAGGTGTAGTTGGTATTTTAGCCACTGTAACCCCTAGGTCATTTTCTACAGAACTGCTGCCTAGCCACTCGGTCCCTAGTCTCTAGCAGTGCATGGGATTCTTCCGGCCTAAGCCTATATGTCTATACATTGTAGTGTCTATATATTGTGTATAATCTAAGAGTCTATATATTGTAGCTGGGATCAAGCCTCCCAGCCCATGGTGACAGATTTGTGCTGGGGGGCTCAAGCTAGTGCACTAAAAATGGTGGATGTTCTGCAGTGTGGATGTTACAGCTTGGGCAGCAGCTTGGCCTCTCCTAGTTTGGGTGGCTAGCTTGTGGGAGCTGCAACATCCACACTGCTATCCTTAGCGTGCTACTGAGCCCTTCTAGCTTAAGTTTGTCTGGCAGGCTGGCAGACTAATCCTCTCACTTGTGTCTGTAGCAAAAATCTCTCTCCCTCCACCCCTACCATATTCAGGTGACATTTCAAAGCCTCTAAACATTTGCAAGATAAAGCTTACATCTGTATTGTACTTGAGAGCTGAAACTGGTATCTGCTGACAATGAATTTTTCCCAAGGCATCATCTGCTCAGAGACACCTACCTGAAATGTAGTTCACATTCTTTTCCATATTTGGAATTACTCCAATAAAATATTCAACCTGTCAGGATCATTTATCTATAGCTTTCTGGTTTTGTAACTTTTTTAAAGTCCTATCTTGTAGTGCTTCCAATTGGCCTGGTTTAGCAGCTACTAGTTCCACCTATTTAATAGGGTGACCAGACAGCAAGTGTGAAAAATCGGGACTGGGTTGGGGGGTAATAGGAGCCTATATTAAAAAAAGCCCCAAATATCGGGACTGTCCCTATAAAATCGGAGCATCTGGTCACCCTACCTATTTAATGACCATGTTTGACAGCAGCAATTGTGACACTTGTAACCTGGATTCAGCTCCTGAACCAATGAGAGAGGCGACACTATATTTCCTCCAGTTAACTTGACAGCAAAACCAAAGTCCAATGATACATTGAGCAATATTTTTACCAACGTGGTCATTCTAAAGAAAACATGATATCCAATGACAAAGTCCAGAAATGGGAAACTTTGTATTGTATGGCCAGTGTTTTTTACTGTAGGTTGGGGATTTGGTACACCGTTCTTCAGTGCAATAAGAACTTAGTTATATAGATTTTTGCACAAATGAAATGGCAATACTAACAAATAATACCCTTAAATAATCCTGGTGAATAAAAGCAAAATATAAACCTTCACAACAAGCATAATCAGTTTTGCAAACAAGACATTAGCTAACTGCCACCTGATTCTGCTCCTACCAGTACTTGACTTTTGTCTTTTGGCCTCTCTGCTGGTATCGCTACCTTGACTACCTGTCATTGGATGTCTTTTTCCATGGCCTCTTTGATTTTCAACAGCTTCACTGTCGAAATTGGGAGACTGAATCCATTAACATGATGGTGTATATCTTGTTCCTCTTTCTCCAACTCACTGATACTGGGTTTCTGTGCCCTGCTCAGGGTGTCAGCTAACACCAGTAATCATCTTGGACAATATCTGATCTCTACCTGGTAGTGCTGGAGATATATCAACGTGTGCTGCAGTGTCTTTGGAGAATTAAGAAGGGACTTGGCCATGATTGTCTGTAGGCATTATGGCCTGATATCACTTTTACTTGGTGGCCATATGTGATGGAACTCAGCTCTATGTACATTAATGGAGAAAGGACCACTTGTCCCCAGGATTACTATGGACATTAATGGTGTGGAGGTTGCTCCAGTTATCCTGGGAGACCTGGGTTATTCTCTACTTCCCTGAATAATGAAGACATTCTCAGGCTGCTTGGACAAAAGGAAGAAACTTTTTAACTACCTCCCTCAGTAGGAGAATGGTAGTGGAGTGTGTATTTGGCCAGTTGAAAGGAAGGTGTTTCTGTTTGCGGCTAGGGCTGGGGGTCAGTTAGGGTGACCAGACATCCCGATATTACCGGGACAGTCCCGATTTTAGGGGACTTGTCCCGTGTCCCGACCTTACATCGGTCGGGATGCACTTTATGTCCCGATATTGGGGGACCGCGGCAAGCCGGTGCTGCTCCCCGCTTCTTCCGGGCCCTGGAGCAGCGCAGCTGAGCTCCCGGCGCTGGCCGGCAGGAGCCTGCAGAGTGCTGCAGCCCCACTCCCCAGGCACGCACAGAAGCAGGGGCGGGGCTTGTAGGTGCCTGCAGTGGGCAGAGAGCACCCCTGCCCCCGCCCAGTGCAGGGAGCTCTTTGGGGGACGGCTCTGGTTGCTGGGTGGGGGGCAGGGATGGTAGCTCGGCTCAGCTTGTAGCTGAGCAGCAGCAGCTCGCGTTGCTCCTGAGCCACCGGCCACTCGCTCTAGGTAACTGCTCGCCTGCTCGGCCCCCTTTCCTCTGGCTCCCCGGTTCCAAAAGCCTCCAGTCCAGGATGGGGTTTAAAGGAGCAGCCCCCTAGCCATGCTGCCTGCCCTGCCCTCCTCTGGGGGCCGAGGAGCTCTCTGGAGTTAGGGCAGTCTTGCAGACCCAGCAATTGCTGTTTCCAGAGCCGAAGTCTCTTCCCCTGGAAGGGAGGGGACCTGGGTGGAAGGAGGCGTTTGTAAATGCACCATAGATTGAGTGGCTCTTGTTGATATACACAAGTACTGCTGTGTGCTCTCTTGAACGGAGTGGGTGTGTGTGGGGCTTTGGTTTCTGCTCTCTGCTAAACAACGAAGGCTTAAAAATGTGAAGAGGAGGACCAGAGGAGAGGAGGACCAGTCTGAGGGGAGCAGAGTCTCAGCCATAGGTGTGTTGGGGTATATGCTAGGTTGAAAAGTACCTCTCAAGACCCACTATACAAAAAGAATTGGGGGTTTGTTGTTGCTGGCTGCCGTGCCTCCCCGGCCCGCCCCCGCCAATTTTTCCTCCTGTGCTCTGGGGGTTGTTTTTTTTTTTTTCTCCGCCCCCCGCGTCCCGATATTTCACTTCTGTCATCTGGTCACCCTAGGGTCAGTGCCTGTGGCCAGAGCCTGGAGCTAGGGGCACGTGCTGTGCGGCCAGAGCCAGGGGTTGGAGCCTGCTGCCACATGGCTAGAGCTGTGGGTCAGCGCTTGGGGCCAGTGCCCACCACTATGTGGCCAGAGCCTGGAGCTGGGTGCTGGAGCCTGGGGCTGTATGGCCAGAGCTGGGGGTCAGCACCTGCTGGCGCTTGCTGCTGCAAGGCCATGGGTCGGCCCTCACTGCCTTGCGGCTGAGGATCAGCACCGGGGCTGGGGCCGCACGGTTGAAGTTGGGGGTTGGCATCTGAATCCCTGCAGCTGGAGGCTAGGGCCATGCGGCTGGAACTAAGGGTTGATGCCCAAAGCCCCATGGTCAGAGGAAACTGCCGGGCGGCTGGGGCTGGGGCCCAGAGCCAGTGCCTCCTGTTGCACAGCCAGAGCCCGGGAGTGGAGTCAGTGGCCAGCACCTGCCACTGCATGGCTGGAACCAGGGGCTGGAGCCCGAAGCCCCGTGGCTGGAGACCAGGGCTATGTTAGGGTTACCATATTTAAAAATTAAAAAAAGAGGACACTCCACGGGGCC
>NC_048304.1:92532355-92569424 GCF_013100865.1 Trachemys scripta elegans | reverse complement strand
GGAAAAACCGGACATATGGTAACCCTAGGCTATGTGGCTGGAGACGGGGATCAGCACCTGCCGGGGTTGCACAGCCAGGCTCCTGAAGTCCTGCCGCTGGAGCCTGCTGTCCAACCACCATAGGGCTGACACCTGAGCTCCTCTTCCCCCCAGGTGGGTCGATAACTCACCTTGCTCCTGCAATGTTGCACCTCACCTGTCTCCAGAGGCAGTGCAGAGCAACACATCCAGGAGGGGGAGGGGCCAATGTTTTGCCCCCCAATCACCGCCCAAGAGGTTGTTGTGACTGCCCAAAAAAACCCTGGTGGCCACATGCAAGAAATGCTGCTCTAGAGAATTTGCCTCTGGCTGGGACTTGGGCTGCATTGCAGGAATCAGGTTGGCTTTCTACTTGGCTGGCATGAGGGTCCTGAGTCCCAAAGAGATCCTGGCTCTTAGGGAACAGCAGGCAGCAGGTTCAACAACCTCACCGGATTGGATGGTTGTTTAGTGCAAAATTCTGTCCAGTTCCTCAAAAAATGGACAGGTTATGTGTCCCCTATCTGATTTCCCCCCTCCCCCACCTTCCCTGGTTTTAATATTATCTGGCACTGCTCAGAATCCTGGACATCTACTTTGCAATGTCCACAAACAGATCATAATTCTGGAGGCTGGCCACAAGAGCTTCTAGCACTGTCACTTCACCCCAGATGGTGAGATCCATCTCAGCATGGCTCCAGGCGGCTGTGTGAGGCATGTTGTTGTGGGGCTTCTGGAGTAGCATTTCAGCCATGTTGATACATGGGAACCCAGGAGCAAATGGGCAAAATCTGGCCCTCCACCAGCTTTAAAATGGCAGGGGGCGGGGGGAGAGATGTCTTGGCAACATGACACCAGAGCAGGGGAGGGCATGCAGGTAAACAGGCAGACCAATAATGATCACCTGCAAAGCAGTGTGGGATAGTGATTGGAGGTATACCAAAGTGATGTGCAGCAGGATTGGGCGCACACAAACAACAGACCCAACTAATTCAGTTTGCAGCAAACAGCCCACTTTGCAAGAGGACTCCAGAGTTTGCAATAAATGTAGAGTTAGTGTGTTGTGGTGATTGCATCGTGTGTACAAAAGTGTTTCAAACCAGATTAACTTGATTTAAACCCTTTGGGTATGCAAACCCTAAGTATCTAGATCAAGCTTGTGCAGGCTTAAGTGCAGTTGCCCGGCTTCTCAAACTGAGGTTGTAGCAGTAGGTGCAAGGTGGTTGCAACCTCCCACAGTTGGGGGAGTAGGTGTTGCTAGATGTGTAGGAGGTTTGACCATGTCAGATGATGTATACTCTGATCCAGCACCTTCCTTCAGCAACTCTCACTGCAGGGCTCCCATGTAATCGTTAATGGAAAGCCTCAAAGAGGATGGTGTCTGTGCAACTGCCTTCATCTTTTAGGGTGGATCCCCTTGGGTGTAATTTAAACATCCCTGGGACAGGGTTGATGCATCTGATTCACAGTCATTAAGCTAAGTGTGGGTGCAAGAACAACACTTAGCAATTATAGTGCTTCATACTTGTGAAATGCTGTGCAACATTAATTCTCACAAATTATCAGCTCTTCAGGGCATGGATTTATACGTTCAGCACATTAACTCTTTATAAGTTATGTGTAGGCTGCTGGCATCTGTAATTAATAGGTGAGCAGAGAATGTGCCAATACCTTTATGTTCTATGTTCTATGGTCTGTGTCAGTGGTTCTCAACCAGGGGGACACGTATGCCTGGGGGTAGGCAGAGGTCTTCCAGGGGGTACATCAACTCAACTAGATATTTGCTTAGTTAACAACAGGCTACATAAAAAGCACTAGTGAAGTCAGTACAAACTAAAATTTCATATAGACAAAATGAGAAGTAAGCAATGTTTCAGTCATAGTGTGCTGTGCCACTTTTGTATGTTTATCTGATTAAGTAAGCAAGTAGTTCTTAAGTGAGGTGAAACCTAGGGTATGCAAGACAAAGCAGACTCCTGAAAGGGCTAGAGCAATCTGGACAGTTTGAGAACCACTAGTCTATGTCCTCCAGGCAGTCAGGCTCGATGATCACAGTGGTGCCTTCTGGCCTTGGAATCTATGAAAAATCATTACTCCCTGCTTGTCATCTGCACTTGTTTCACACCTTAAATTGTGCTAAATTAAACTAAGCTAGGCAAAGACTGTGTCTTTCTGGGAAGTAAAAATAGTAAACTTGGGCAAAGGAGGATTGGCATGTGAGGGGTGCCCTGGTTTGGAGGGAAGTGCTCTGGGTGTGTGTTAGGAGAAAATATGTTTTTTGCACATGTGGAGGGGTATTGCAGGGTTGAAGTGGGATTGGGGGATGCAGTGTGTGTGTGTTTGTGTTGGGCTGAAGTGGGATGGGATTGGGGGACAATGTGTGTGTGTGGGGGGGTGGAATTGGGGGACAGTGTGTGTGGGGCGGGGAGTGTTGGGCTGCAGTGGGATGGGATTGGGGGTGTGTGTGTGTGTGTGGCGTTGGGCTGCAGTGGAATGGGATTGGGGGACAGTGTGTGTGGTCGGGGTGTTGGGTTGCAATGGGATGGGATTGGGGGACAGTGTGTTGGGGGGTTGTTGGGTTGCAGTAGGATGGGATTGGGGGATGGTGTGTGTGAGGGGCATTGGGCTGCAGTGGGATGGGACTGGGGGACGGTGTGTGTGTGTGTGTGGTGCGGGTATTGGGGTGCAGTGGGATGGGATTGGGGGACTGTGTGTGTGGGGGGGGGGTTGTTGGGTTGCAGTGGATGGGATTAGCGGATGCAGTGTATGTGTTGGGAGGGATTAGTTTGGCAGGTGGGGCGGGAGCAGGGTTGTTATCACTGCCCCTGTCTCCGCAGCAGGCGGCTCCACTCCAGCCCTGAGCACAAGAGAAGGCGGGCGGGGCGACCTCTGCTCCCGAAGCCGCTGATTGGCGCCGCGCCGTGGCCTGAGGCAGCCGGCAGGGTTGGGCGGTGCTAGTGTAGCGTCCTCTCCTCTCTCGCCCGCAGCAGGGAGTAGCCACCTCGGTGTCAGCAGCAGCGGCGCGGCCCCTTGTGAGTCCCTGGCAGCCCGGTGCGCTCCGCCGCAGCCTCCTCTCAGGTCAGTGCGGCCGCTGCCCTGCTCCACCGGCACATCTGCCCCGGCGTGCCCCCCATGCCGCCTGCTGCTCCCCGGCAGCGTGCGGGCACCGCTCAGCCTGGCCGGGGCGGACCTTTCCCCCGCCCCGGCAGCACGGCCTGAGCGGTGACAAGAGACTTGGCGGGTGCCAGGGCGCCGTGAGGCCTGGGGCTGCCCTGGAGCTCATTCACCCGAGGGAACCAGCCCCGGCCCCTGCTATTCTTTTAATGCCTAACTCTAGCTGTGCCCTCGCTTCCCTAGCGCAGGGGCGCCTGATATGACTTCCTGTTTCTCTGTGCTGTGTAGTAGGATTGTTGTTTAGATGTTTGTACCGCACCTAGCACGCTGGGGGCCTAAACTGTGTCTGATCCTCGACATCAAGCGCTACTCCAGTGCGAATAATAAATTAATACTAATAGCTGACAGCATGCTGCCTCTTTGAGTCACAGCTGTGTGACTTCCCCTCCTCTCTAAAGTAGTTAAATATCCCCCCTTATTGTAGGTATTTATCCTCATTTTATAGATTGGGGGGGGGGGGAACAGGCACAGCAAGGAGAAGTGAGTGGCCCAGTGTCACACAGGAAGTCTGTGTTGGAGCAGGAACTTGAATCCAGAACTCCCAAGCCCTAGGTTACTACCGGAGCCGTTTAGCTGCCCTTGTGATCCTTTAGAGATACCACGAATATTGCTAAATCTCAAAAAGAACAGGAGTACTTGTGGCACCTTAGAGACTAACAAAGTCTCTACGATACGCTGAAGTTGCGTATCTTAGTTCGAAGTGGGGGGTTAGTGTGGACCAGCCCTTTGTCTCTCCCCAGCAGAAGTTGGTCCAATAAAAGTCACCTTGATTCCATCTTGTCAATGAAGTTATTGTTGTGTCTAGCGACACCATCAGAGGACCCCAACCACATCAGCCACACCATCAAGGGCTCATTCACCTGCACGTCTACTAATGTTAGATATGCCATGTGCCAGCAATGCCCCTCTGTCATGTACATTGGCCAAACCGGACAGTCCCTACGTAAAAGAATAAATGGACACAAATTGGACATCAGGAATAGTAACATACAAAAGCCAGTAGAACACTTCAGTCTCCCTGGACATTCTATAACAGATTTAAAAGTAGCTATACTTGAACAAAAAAAACTTCAGAAACAGACTTTAAAGAGAAATAGCAGAACTAAAATTCATTTGCAAATTTAAAACCATTAATTTGGGCTTGAATAGGGACTGGGAGTGGCTGGCTCATTACAGAAGCAGCTTTGCCACTCCTTGAATTGATACCTCCTCATCTATTATTGGGAGTGGACTACATCCATCCTGATTGAATTGGCCCTGTCAGTATTGGCTCTCCACTTGTGAGGTAACTCCCTTCTATTCATGTGTCATATAATGCCTGCATCTGTAATTTTCACTCCATGCATCTGAAGAAGTGGGTTTTTTACCCATGAAAGCTTTTGCCCCAAAAAATCCCTTAGTCTTTAAGGTGCCACCGGACTTGTTATTGTGGTGGGAGGCACTTAGGCTGTTGCCTTCTTCTCACAAGGTTTTTGTGTGTTATATGCTGTCCATGGGAAAAATAACATGGGTCCGTTGGGATAGGAAAAATAAAGTTTATAAACTATTAGCGGCCACCATTCTTTTTTTAGTAATAAAAATATCTGGTCACATCAGTGGCCCCTGAGCCTTTTGGTCCTTTACCTCCTCTGAGCAGTGCTTATGAGGTGGAAAGGGAAAGAGAGGTTATAAACAGTGGCAGGAGCTGCTATTTATTTGTTAAAGACATTCCTTGAGTACATTGGATGTTGTGAGATGGCTAAGTCAGGGCTGAATAGAACTGTAGGTGAATAGCATTGTCAATATTAATCATGTGAGAGGGTTACACTTTTTGTGCAGTTTGCACAAGAAAACTGTAGTGATTTTCTTAGTTATATTTTTAAGAGCAAATCCAGGGAAGCACATGCACAGCTTAACACAGCTGGCCCAGCTTTCGCCATTCTTTGTTTAAAATTGATGTGCTGTTATAGTGTTTTTGTTTCTGGTCCAGTACATCACCATTTTAAAAAAATGTTGATTTTTGGAAGGGAAGAATATTTGATTTATTTGTAATAATCCACTGGAAATCTTTATGAAAAGAAATAACGCTGCAGAAAAGTTTCTCAATTATAGTAGACAAAGTGACTCTTTGTATATTACTCCTACCCCCCTTGTCTCCCCCTCTATTTATTTCTTCTGTAGAAGAAGCCATACAACTTAACCTCAGGGTCTCGCTTTTTTTTCTTTCGCAGCATAAATCTTTTTTTTCTTATGCAGTGTAGTTTTTACAAAGCCTTATTTTCTTACACAAATAAACAAAGAAGTGTATTTCTACAGAATGAAGATGTGGCTCTTTATAATTGTGGCATGTTTGATCCAAGGAATTGTAAGTTCAGAAACATTTGTCAGAAGAAGAAGAAATGTGGATCCTGAAACATCTATGAATATTGTAAGTTATGTATTGTAAAATTCCATTCAGTAGCTGCCATTTAAAAAAATTGATGTTTGTCATCTGTCATATGGTTACTATATACAGGGAATAACTAGTTATCTCAGATATTGTAGTATAATTACTGTGGGGAAAATGCTGACTTTTTAAAAATGATGATTACTTTAACTGTGGAAGGGTGTTTTGCCTATTAAACTTTAATTAATAATGCTCTCATTGTAGATCCAGATTAAGGAACAGAGGGAAATTGCCTAACCTAGTTCTTTAAATTGCCTAAACCTGTTTACATGCCTGACAATAAGCAGGAGTCTTGTCAGTGATATTCTGTTTCCATCTTCCTACTTGCTTGCAAATTGAAAAAAGCTGTGGGTTGATTGAGGGTATGGGAGTGTGTGTGAGAAAGATGTAGAGCAGGGGTAGGCAACCTATGGCACGTGTGCCAAAGGCCGCACACAAGCTGATTTTCAGTGGCACTCACACTGCCTGGGTCCTGGCACCAGTTCGGGGGGCTCTGCATTTTAATTTAATTGTCAATGAAGCTTCTTAAACATTTTAAAAACCTTATTTACTTTACATACAACAATAGTTTAGTTATATATTATAGACTTATAGAAAGAGACCTTCTAAAAATGTTAAAATGTACTGGCATGCGAAACTTTAAATTAGAGTGAATAAATAAAGACTTGGCACACCACTTCTGAAAGGTTGCTGATCCCTGATGTAGAGGAAGTAACATATATAAATAAAATGTATATCTCTGGCCTATATGCTGTTTCATGTCTTGTATGAAGGGGTAAATAACGCTCTCACTTTCTACACATCAGTCATGATTTTATAGACTTCTATCATATTTCCCCCTTAGTCATCTCTTTTCCAAGATGAACAGTACCAACCTTTTAAATCTCTCCTCAAATGGAAGCTGTTCCCCACCAATAATAATTTTTGTTTCCCTTCTATGTACCTTTTCCAATTCTAATATTTTTTTCTTGAGATGGGGTGACCAGAACTGCAAACAGTATTCAAGGTGTGGGCATACCATGGATTTATATAGTGGCATTATGATAGTTTTTTGTCTTCTTATCTTTCCCTTTCCTAATGGTTATCTTTTTTGACTGCTGCTGCACATTGAGCAGTTGTTTTCAGAGAACTATCCACAATGACTCCAAGATCTTTCTTGAGTGGTAACAGCTAATTTTAGACCCCATCATTTTGTATGTATAGTTGGGAGAAAGTTTTCTAATGTGCATTACTTTGCATTTATCAACATCGAATTTCATCTGCCATTTTGTTGCCCAGTTACCCAGTTTTGTGGGATCATCTTGTAACTCTTGGTAGTTAGGTCTAAAGCTGACTATCTTGAGTAATTTTGTATCATCTGTAAACTTTGCGACCCCACTGTTTATGCCTTTTTCCAGATCATTCTCTGTGGTCCTGCTTCCACTCTAGTTAAAACTGCTAGTAGGAGCTGTACTTATTAAAACCACTTGTTGCTAGTAAGGTTCTAGTAAGTTTTTCCTGACAATTGCTTTGCTCCCCCTTTTGGTGTTCACTCTTGTCGCTTTTCCTTCTTTCTGTCATACTAACCAAGTCTTTACCGTCATTGGGTAAGGACTTGCTGTTAATTACTTGTGATCTTATCGGCACCTCATTTTCCCCACCCTCTTTGTTATCTTCAGTTGTTGCATCACATCTGAAACTAGCTTATAAACTTTTTGGGGAAGAGAGAATTTGCCTTTTCCATACAACACCTAGCATATTTTTGAGCACTGTCTTTTAAAGGTAACTAGAGTTATTGCCAATAGGATCAAGCAATTGTACCGGTTAGGCATTTACACATCTTCTAAATGATTCTGTTAAATGAGCATTTTTTTTTTTTTGGTTAAGGTTTGTGAACTAACTCACTTGCAGGTGATGGAACAGAAGTGAGTTTTTAGAAGAGATGGTGTTTAGTAGTCCTATTTTATAGTATTAGTGTCCGACATTAAAAGCCATAACCCAAGCATATGAACAGTGTGCAAAACTTTCCTGTTCTTGCTGTGATGGTTAAGTCATAATATAAATGACTTTATTGAAGCCACTGTTATACAACATTTTGTTTCAAACCTGCTGTGTTGTGGGTCATTTAGATGATGTATTTAAGTGTGATAGTGTTCCATGAGTGATAAATAGGAGTAAGGATCATGCCTCTAATATTTGAAATGTTTTAAAAATCTTGCCCTTTAGAAGAGAGATGCATCCCCTCATCTACCACTGATAGCATAATTTTTGGAGACATCGCTTGTCTATAATTGACAGATGTTTGTTGTTTCAGTGAACATTGTCTGTCCTTCTTTCTACCACTTCAGTCTTTCCCTTCTTTATCCTGTTGTCCCTGATCTTCTTTCCCCTGCCCCCTTTTCCAACACTCTTGTCTGCCCTGGTTAGTGGTAAACTGGATGACCTATGTGTCTTCTCTATAGTGTAGACAGAGACTACCAGCTTTAGCCTGGGATACGCACTAGAACTTGGATCTCTCTCTCTGTAGGGGTTGGACATTGAGACAGATAAGAGATATTTCAAAGGTACCAAGAATTGTTAGGTTCCCAACTCCTATTGAAAATCAATGGGAGTTGGATGCCTAATTCTCATTGGTGACTGAAACACGTGCGGGACTGAACGCATCATCACCTAGTAACAAACCTTTCCCTGATGGTCTCTCTCTACCACCTACCAGACATAGCCACAGCAATGGAGACATCACACTTCTATATTGTTGTCTGTGGAAAGACCTCCAAGCATTTTACAGACATTAATGAATTAAAAATGTCAACAGTTTCAATCAAAAGCTTTTGTTTTTCTTTTTGCAGAGTGAAATTGTTACCTACAGAGGCTACCCCAGTGAGGAGCATGAAGTGGTGACTGAAGATGGATATATCCTTAGCATTAACAGAATTCCTCATGGAAAGAAAAGCCATGGGACGAAGAAGGGTAAGATTTACTTCTGCCTGAAGAAAGAGAAGTCTTGAAAAAGATCGCTTTGATTTAGAGAGATCTAACTCTTGTAATAAATCTGACCAGGATAAAATGTTGGTAACCTGTGTGGTTTACAATTACTTATAAAGGAAAATAACAGTGCAGACTATGTTAGAGTAGGTAGATCATTGGGGGGAAGGGATTTCCTCCCAAAATTCAATTTGTAAGTGGTTTGTATTTTGTAGGATCTAAAACGGACACTTTTTTTTGTGTTGAAATTTTACTTACTGAAAAAACTCATTTTATGATAAATGAGAAATGGTAATTTTTTTTTAAGTAAGAATGTGCTAAAGTCTGTTTTGTTGCAAAATTTTAATTTTTTAAACTTGTTTTGTTTTAAAAACTTTAACACTAAAGGTAGGGGCAGGTCTTGTTCCTCTTCTGTTGAAAAACAAACCAGAAAGACACTTCCCCTCCCCCAAAACAAAACAAACAAAAATCCCAATGCTCTTCTGATTTCTGCATGGAAATAGGAATTAGACTAAGCTGATTTTAGATTCTAGCATGCTGTTCCTCCTTGTCTTTATAGTAAACTATAAAGCAAAGTAATAATTACTATAGCACCATATTGTACATAGCTATTTATAGTATGTAAAATATTGTAATAATAATAAAAAAATCTTGTTTCTAAAGAAATGGGTGCAGTACAGCTTAACATAACCAAAGCCAAGACAGAGGGCCACGTGGATGTTGTTGCTTGTTGCCTCCCCAGAATTGGTCTTTCTGAAGTGGTTTGACAGGGAAGGAGAATTAGTAGCATATACTAAGCAGGAGGATGTCCACGCCATAAAGAGTGGCATGAAAGAAGGCACAAAATTAGGAGAGGGGAAATCAAAAGTGGAGACAAAGGGAGTTTTCAGAAGAGAAGCTTGGGAGAAGTTTAGAGGGTGGGAGTGTGTATAGGAGAGAATGAGGCCAAAGGTACTGGCAGGGCCTAAGCTATAGAATTCTTTGAAAATCAGATTAAAATGGATGTGGAAGAAGAGAAGCATGTGCAGGAAACAGTCTTAGATCTGCTATACTACTATGCTGTGGAAACTAATATGCTTGTAGACCTGAATAGCAATGGATGAATTCAGTCAGAATCAACTTATGTTTAATGTCCCTTGAGGTAAATTCTGTCCTCTGAGGCATACATGCATCTATCATTTATTTCAATGGGAGCTGTATACTTATATCTGAGGGTAGAGTCTGAACCCATGGAGCTTAAAAAGCTGAAGATGTATGATACATACATATGTATCTTATGGAAGGGGAGACAAAGCAAATATTCTATAATTGCAGGTGTGAACAAATAGTATGGCAAAAGACCCTCTTCTACCAAAGGCAAAAAAATCTGTCTGTTCTTAATGGTTGATTTGATATCTCTTAAACATGTTTGCCCTAACTACTGTCTCAAAGAGCATAGGGGCAGACAGTTTGGTGCACAAGGCAAGCTAGTCAAATTGGCTAGTTTTATATTTGTGCTTAAAAAATTCTGAGAAATCCACAAAGTGAAGATAGATTATGCTTCTGTGGGTTTTTTATTGAACCTTTCATCTGTAACATAAGCAAATAGAGTGAAGTTTCCTGTCTCAAAAGAGTGATGAGGGGGTGGAGAAGGAAGCAGTATCAAAGTTCATGTTTTGTAAAGCACTTTTAATTTTTAAAATCAAGGATTACTGAACAATTTTTGTCAAGTATGATCCCCTAGAAGAAGAATGAAGACTTCAAAGTTCATGTTGACTTCAAGCTGTTACAGACCTGGTATCTTTTCCCAAACAGTGTTTATTTACTGCTGACAGAATTTATAGTGCATAATATTTCATAATGTTTCTGTTGCAATATCTGACAGATGTGAATAGGATTAATTGCAGTTATGTATGACATTATCTTTTGGAGCGAAAGTCCACAACAGTCTATGGTTCCACAGCTGCAAAAATTGTAAGGGAAATTTGTTGTGTTAAAGAAAAATGGCAATGACTTTGTTTGTTAATGAGTGCTAAAAATCAACATGAACAGTTGAATGGAAGGTATTAAAGTAAGTTCGCCTTCCATTCCCAGTTTCCATTCTCATGCTCCTAGGCATTGTGAGAACCTGCAGCACATGTAAATGTTGATACAGAGTGGAAGGGGATCTGATGCTAAAGACAGTGGTACACCATCTTAGTTTGTCATTGTCTTAGCCTAAAAAGCCTGATCCCTGGAAGTCACCTATGGGAAGGCCTTCCACGGCCTTGTGGGAAGAGGAGGGGAGCAAGGACAATGAAGAAAAGCTAGCATGCCTCCAGGATCAGGCCTCTTATCGCCCAGAAATTATAAACACTGGGAACAAATAGCTCTCTATGTTCTTGCTGTAGTTCCTGCTTCTCTTGGGTTTGCTTGTTGCAAACCTGCTTTTTTGGGTATGAGAAATACTAGGTCCCTTTTGCTCTAGTTAAGAACCTAATGTAACATTTTTAAACCCATAACTACAATAAAATAACTCTTTAAAACCCTGCTATTGTGGAAGATTACAATGCATGAATTTAAGACCTTGTGAGTATCATAAAGGCTGCTAATCTTACAGTCCTATAGGTTAACCACTCAAATATAGAGATGAAGCAAATATTGAATACTCATTAGTTTGTCAGGACTTCAGTGTGAGGAGACCATGAAGCTTTGATTTTTAACTACGTAAAATGCTTTATCTTTCAGGTCCCAAGCCTGCTGTTTTTCTGCAGCATGGTTTGCTTGCAGATGGTAGTAACTGGATCACAAATTTGGACAACAACAGCCTGGGCTTTATGCTGGCAGATGCTGGCTTTGATGTTTGGATGGGAAACAGCAGGGGGAACACTTGGTCCAGAAAGCATAAACACTATACAGTGAAGCAAGAAGAATTCTGGGGTTTCAGGTAGCCGGATCTCATTTCTGAGGAGTTCGGTTTATTACATGTTATACATGCTGTCAACAGGAACCACTCCTTTCCCTCTGCCATTTCCTCCATGATGCCATGCCCCCACTATTAGCGCTGTGCCGATCACTGAATTTTTGGTTTGCCGGCAGCTCTTGGAGGCAAGAGGGTAGGGGTTGGTTTGGGTCAAACTGAAACATTTTTTGGTGAAGTGAAAAAGTAGGAAAAATTCCCTTTTGGGTCAAATGAAATGTTTTGTTCCCAGGCATTTTTAAAAAATAAAAGGTAATAAATGTTTCAATTCACAGCAGAGGCAGTAGGGTTTCCCCCTTAGCCCAGTGGTCAGGGCATTGTCTTGGAACGTGGGAGACTCAGGTTTGAATTACTGCTGTGGAGCAGGGACTGGAACCCAGGTTTCCTCCTTCCCAGGAGAGTGCCCTAACCACTGGGGTATAGTCATTCTCTCTACCGCTGTCTGTCTGGACCAATGGCTATTCATGTACTTTTATACAAAGTGAAACCCTTTCAAGAGGAGGGATTGAGACACCCACCCCAGAATAGCCCATAAGCGGGTGGTAGGGCACTCTCCTGGGATGCGGGGAAAGGTAACTGTTCCAGTTGCTGCTCCAGAGCAGAGGTTTGAAGCTGAGTCTCCCACATATCAGGACCGTGCCCTAAGCACTGGGATAAAGACTGTGAGGGAGGACTCCCTCCCATCCCTCCCCCTGAAATTCCTTTGGCCAAATCTGCATTTTTTTTGGCAAATAAACTGTTCATCTGAAAAATTTCACCCTGCTCTCACCTCATCTCAAAAAAGATATATTGGAATTGGAAAAGCTTCAGAAAAGGGCAACAAAAATTATTAAGGGTATAGAACGGAGAGATTAATAAGACTGGCACTTTTCAGCTTAGAAAAGAGACAACTAAGGGAGGATATGATAGAGGTCTATAAAGTGATGGCTGGTGTGGAGAAAGTAAATAAGGAAGCGTTATTTATTCCTTCTCATAACACAAGAACTAGGGGTCACCAAATGAAATTAATAGGCAGCAGATTTAAAACAAACAAAAGGACGTATTTCTTCACCCAGTGCAGCCAACCTGTGGAACTCCTTGGCCTTCACAACATCCACTGGCAAGATAACAGGATTCAAAAAAGAATTAGATAAGTTCATGGAGGATAGGTCCATCAATGGCTGTTTGTCAGGATGGGCAGGGATGGTGTCCCTAGCCTCTGTTTTCCAGAAGCTGGGAATGGGCGAGAGGGAATGGATCACTTGATGATTACCTGTTCTGTTCATTCCCTCTGGGGCACCTGGCATTGGCCATTGTCGGAAGACAGGATACTGGGCTAGATGGACCTTTGGTCTGACCCAGTATGGGCGTTCTTATGCTCTATCTACTACCCCACTTCAGTAACAGATTAAACAAGATTGTGCCACTGCACTTTTTTATCCTGGTTATATATGTGCTAATGTGCTAACAGTATGGGAAACTATATATTTGCTATAATGACCTGATCCTGCCTTCATTGAAATCCAATGAGAAAATTTCCATTGACTTGAGTGGTTCAGGATCAAGCCCTAAGTGAATCTTGGTCAGAGTTTGGCTGTTCGGAATCAACCTTTGGAAGTTTTTATTCATTCTTAGCTGACTAATTTTCAATGTACTAAAGTTCCATTCAGTAATTCTTCTCTGCATATGTTGATATGGAAATTTTATAGCTTTATTTATATAGTCCTCTTCTTGTCTTTGTTATAGTTTTGATGAAATGGCTAAATACGACCTTCCTGCCACTATAAACTTTATTGTGAATAAAACTGGACAGGAGAAAATCTATTACATTGGCCATTCACAGGGTACCACTATAGGTATGTTAAGAGATTTAATTTAAATACATTGTTTTAAAAGAGAGAGATTTGCGGACTTTTGGTTAAATAATGATAAAATACAGATGTACTAGTACAGTTTGTTTTGTATCCTCATTAATACTAAAAGGCTAGAGAATTAACTTTCACCTATTTATTTGAAGTGAAAATTTGTAAAACACTAAATTAAACTAATAGACTACGCTATTCATCCAATTTCTGTAAAAACAAATGTTCTAAACAGTTGTGAAAATGTACATGAAAAATCATAGATTCATCACGCCAACTAAAATTTAAATTGATGCTCAGGTAAACCTTTAATTAACCAAACCAGTATTTAAAGACCAGTATTTAACCAAACCAGTATTTACTGATGCTAATTCAAATTCTTCTTTGAACACATACACAATTTCCAAATTCAGAACTTAAAACATACTACACTCTATAATTAAAACATGCCTAGCTAAAATTCTGATTTCATTTCTGTCAAATATTGTCTTATTAAGAAGTCTTCTGTTTTTTATTTTTAACAGCTTTCATCGCATTTTCAACTATGCCAGAGCTGGCTAAGAAAATAAAAATGTTTTTTGCATTGGCACCTGTAGCCACAGTCAAGTTCTCCACTAGCCCTCTGACAAAACTTGGAGTGCTTCCAGAGCTGCTTCTCAAGGTATGTATTTCAGTCAAGATATTTGTTTTAAACCTAAGTGAGAATATTTCTTTTCCATTTGAAATGGTTTTAGTAGAGATTATAAATAAAACTGTGTGTAGACTTAATGCATATGAATGTGCCTCTCTTGCTATGTACACACTTGTACAGAAGATTAACATGCATGACATGAATTCTAAGCCAAATTTTGACCTTGTATCAATATATGTCCAGAGTTGCTCTGTGATGGTTTTCCATATTGATAACTGCATAATTGAGAGTAGAATTTGGCCCAGTGACCACAAAATGCATTTGATGTTGCCCATTGCACCCCATGCTCCGCATTTAAAAAAAATGGTGAATAATAATGTAAAAGCAAACATTTGTTTTGATGTTGGTGGATCACATACTGTCTGAAAACGCTTAATATTTATCTTTGATGTCCCATACACAAGGATGTTGAGAGCCTTCAAAATGGGAAAATTGAACTATCAGGCTGCGAAATTTAAATACATGACAGGAGAAGCTAGGGGAAAGTTAAAGCTTAAAATGTATCTTATAAATAGGCTTGACCTGAAAGAATCAGTATTATATTTACTCATTTGCACATGGGTCTAGGACTTGTGTTGCCAAAAAGCTATGATTAATATATACATTGGTCAATTTTAGTAGGGTCATGTGATATCCTTTTCTTCCTTTATATGGAGTATTTTTCATTTGTCATCAGTTTCTGCAGATTTATTTAGCAGTCACCTCTGTGTACTTCAGTCCTTATATAGATTTTTCTATTGATTAACTCATATGTTCTACTCCACTAAATTGGAATGTCTCCTAGAGACCCTGTTTAATCTAATGCCTGCTTCTTGGGCAGGAGAGTATTAGCGTAAATGCTGCTCCCATTAAGGAGAGTTGGGCTGGTGAAAAATACTATGGTGCTTTTTCAGACTTGAGATTCAAAATTATTATTTTTCACCCAAGTTGCCAAACAAAAAGTGAGAGGAAACAGGAGGAGGATACAGTGAAGATGTTCACTAGCTGTTGTGTGTTGTGTACAGGGGCTGGACTGCCCACCTCTATTCACCAGCTATCCTTTGGTAGGAGAAGGAGGGGGAGCCATGTGAGTTATGGCAGACAAGATTTTAGATATTGGAAATGTCACTTTATCTCTGTTAGGCACAATGTACCTTTTCTAACCACCGGACATATCTTGAATAGATATTTTTGTGTATTGTAACTGCCACTGGTTCCCCTTCTCCCCTCAGGCAGATAGAGATGAAGTCAAATAACACCTGCCAGCTCCCTCTGTCCCTCTTCTCATAGTGAAGATGGCTGCTTAGTTAGAATAATAGGCTGATCAGTGTTCCCAGTTAAGAGGCTTTTATTTTATAGAAAAAATGCACCTGTTCACATGGTCCTGTGAAACTTGACCCAGTCATGGTGACTTGCACAGTGAGCTATTGTGGAACCACCCAGTTAACCACAAACCAGTGGATGGGTCATAGTCTTTGTGCTGTGTCAGTGTGAGTAAAAAGCACTCTGTAGATCATGTTCAAACCCTTGGACTTTTTAAAAATAATATCTTGCAAGAGGAAACTGCCACCACAATGCAAGCTTGGTTTTATTCACATGGTTTGAATTGAGGAAGCTTCAAATATCAAACATACCAACTTAAGCAGATGTAGCTTAAAATATTTAACCTTTAGCAGAAATCTGACATGCCCTCTCTGACATAATGAATACAAAACTGATAAGAACTTTTTAAAAAGTTTGAATTTTCATGGATTTTCTTTGGTTAACCTTGAATAATTTATTCTGTTTTTAACTTGATAGCAAAGGTACTGATTATATATTTCACTTCAAATTAGTGATCTAGGCTCACATGGTGAAAGAGTGTAATACGAAACAATCTTTCTTTTATGAATTGAAGTAGTTATCCCAAGAAACCTATAGTACGAGTAAAAGCAAATAGCCTTCTCTTATGTGTATGTGCTTATTATTTTGCAGGATATGTTTGGAAAGAAGCAATTCCTTCCCCAGAATTCATTGCTGAAGTGGCTTGCCACTCATGTTTGTACCCACAGATTACTTGATGACCTTTGTGGCAATTTCTTCTTTCTTATATGTGGCTTTGATGAGAGAAACTTAAACATGGTATGTTCTGTATACACCTAGCAATTATCTCCTTGTGACTTTTAACAGTATAGACTATGATCTAAGAGTGTTTATATTCCATATGTAACTTGAAAAAAGTTTAATACCTTCTAGTTCTTGAGAGTTTGAATGAGTATCTTTTCTTGCTATAGACAGGAGTCCAGCTGCACAGTCTAGCTGATAAAATACATAGAACTAAATTTAAAAATGGATTGAAAGGATGAAACAATTTTTTTTGTACTCTGTGGGAAGAACATGGGCAAGATGGATAGATGGAGAAGAGAATTAATGGTATAGAACATGGAAAGAAGGGAGAAGTAAAGATTAGACTTCACAACTTGGGATGCATCCATGTGCGAGAGCTGCTGAGATTTCCAGATCTCATAGTGGACATATGCAAATGCTTTTCTAGGAGTCAATTTGTACATTTTAAAAGTCTGTAGCTGTTCTGTGTTCCGATTGAAGCACAGGACACAGTGCAGATGTGTTGTGGACAAATTGGTTAAGTGTATTTTTAGTCTGAAAAGCGATTTATGTAAAAAATCATCTACCAAGTCCTAATTGGTTATGCCTGTGCAAATACATTGGAGGAAATGTTGTTGCAGAGGTGTCGCTGAAGATGCAGTTTAAAGATGAAGGTATGTATGTTTTGATGAGGGCATAATTTGGCCTGCGGAACCTTTTGTTGCTGGCAATAAAACTTCAGAAGGAAAGAATCCAGCTTGAAATTTCAGTCTCAAGGTTGAGTTTCCAGAGTTGGGTTTTTGTTTAAACAAACAAACACCAAATAGCAGAACGTCTCTCTACATTGCTCTGGACATCTGTGACAGACAATAAACGTGGAATTCTACAATGCCACTTTTTTAGAATCCGTTTGTGGAGTAGTACTGTAAGCTGGGGACAGTGGTTGGGACACAATAGTAAGAATACAATGGGCAGGGATGGTGTCCCTAGCCTCTATTTGCCAGAAGCTGGGAATGGGCAACAGGGGATGGATCCCTTGATGATTCCCTGTTCAATTAATTCCCTCAGGGGCACCTGGCATTGGCCACTGTTGGAAGACAGGATACTGGGCTAGATGGAGCTTTAGGCCAACCCGGTATGGCTGCTCTATGTTCTAACAGACATAAGGAGCTTTGGGTTTGGTCAGCACATGGAGAGAGAGAGAGAGAGTGAGTGCGAACCTGACTGGCTATTCCAGTGGGATCAAGCCACCTGAAGGAGCAATGAAATGGGGATAGTCTGATATGGGGAAGATTGTGCAAAATATTCCCAACAAAACTTTAATTTGCTTTGCTTTTCCACGCAACTATTCTAAAATATTGTGGGAAAATCTTCAAATCATTTCTTCTGTCAAAAAAAACCAACAAAACTATTTGGGCAAAGTCACAACTTGAAACTTGGCCCAATTGATGTCTTGGCATTGACTTCAATAGGGCCAGGATTTCACCCTCAATTTAAAAAATGTTTGATTGAAAATCTGAATTTGGCATAATTTATATGAAATGGGAAAAATGGTAATTTTTGTGTGCAGAATTTCCCACTCCCCACACGCAATTTTGCATAGTTCTAAATATGGATTTAGACTTTACTCTGCCTGAGGATTCAGCTTTCAGAAGACAGTATTTTTAAACTGAAAATAAATGAAGCTTATTTGGAGCAACAGCCTATGTTAGTAGAAGTAGGCTAAACAGTTGGTCAAAACTAGTATAGTGTAGGGAGGCATTTAAAACTTAGAAGAACTTGGAACACTTTTGCTAACATTAACACTTTTAAACTTGTAAATTGATGTAAAAATTATTCATGCATATTACTGTTAAGTTTAAAGTCAATATTTATGACAAAATCCTTGTACTAAGGACACCATAGAATATTGAAACTGAAGTGTTTTTTCTAAATTTAGTTTGCATTTCATTCAGTGGGAAACAAAGCTAGATTGGTTAGTTTCACTTTTGCATCTAGTAACTTTTATTAACTTGAGCAATACCGTTCTTTGTTTTTCTCAGTGTGTTCGGAGAAGGCTTACATCTCTTCCTTCACAACCATGCTGCTTTCTGGGAAAAAATCAGACCAAAACATTGAAACATTCCTAGTCAGATTCAGTTTCTTGTTTTGTGTGTGTGTGTGTGTGTGTGTGTGTGTGTAATTTTACAGTAAAATAAAACATCAGCTTTAGATCAAATTTAGTTTAAACTAAGTTGACAGTGTTGTTCAATTAATGGCAAGACTTAAGCATCCTATCCAGTTTGTGTATACTAGTCTAGTCTTAACTTTCTGATCAGAACTTATTTCTTTTAAACTTACTCTATTCAGTTGTGCAGAAAGCAATAAAGGATGGACCTGATGCCCATTAATAGATGAAAATTGTGTTTAACTATGTTGCCGTTGCAGAGCCGAGTCGACGTGTATTCAACACATTGCCCTGCTGGGACATCTGTACAAAACATGATCCATTGGAGCCAGGTAGCGCTTCTGACATCTAAAGTGCCTGTTAACCTGACTTGTTTATAAAATACCGCTGTCAGCGAAATAGGGGTAAACATGTCAAAACGATCCTATGGTAGCACAGCTTTGATAAGACTCTGGGACTACTAAGGAGAAAGTCAGAACAGCAGGTGTTAATCACTGCAATTTTAATTTTAAAAAAATTCCCTTTCGATGTGGCATATATTTTTGCATGAGTGCAAAAAAATCGGTGCTGCAGATCAGCAGACAGTATTTCTGCCTGCGTTTTAAACTACCATATCCGAGATCATGTTGCTACAACAAACATTTGATTCTCCTTCAGTAACCTTGGTTTCTGACCATGAGCTACATGCTGTAGCAGGGCAAGTGGACAAATTGTGGATAGTTACAGTTTGTTTACACTTAGCAGTCCACATACTTGCAATTAATTTAAGTGGCTGTATCTCGGTGGTATAAAGCAGGTGCAGTACCCCTATGCTGCGGGAAGACATTTCTTGTGGAATCAGCAGCTGCTGGTCCCTGCATAGGTTCCTCAGAGTGAGATACAATCTTAGGGTATGTCTACGCTACCTGCCGGATCGGCGGGCAGCGATCAACCTCCCAAGCGCTCTCCCATCGACTCCTGTACTCCACCGCCGCTAGAGGTGCAGGCAGAGTCAATGGGGGAGCGGCAGCAGTCAACTCACCGCAGTGAAGACACCACGGTGAGTAGGTCTAAGTATGTCGACTTCAGCTACATTATTCACGTAGCTAAAGTTGCATAACTTAGATCGATTTTCCCCCTCTTCCCCCTCCCCCCCCAGTGTAGACCAGGCCTTACAGTCAACCTGGTTTTCTAAACAAAGTGTGTGTTGGTCTGATAAGTGTAATTTGAGCTTCCATGGGTTAGGTGTCAGGCCTGGAATGAAGTGGGAAGAGGCTCATAAAGAAAGATGGTTTTAAAAATTCATGTTTCTTAGACTGCTGTTTCTGAAAACATTTGGACTGTAAATGGTACTAAGTAAGTTTTAAAGGAAAACTCCATTGATGTGGTTGTCAGAGTTCAGGGCAACTGCACCTATATTTGTCCTCTGTGGTTCCAGCAAGGGCACTCCTTCTAGGCTCCTGGCCCCTCAGCTGTCCACCTCTGGCAGAGACCCACATCTTTCACTGCTGACTGGGGTACTTCAGCACTGCATAGTTCCCTGCTACACTGTGAATTCCCCAGCAAGCCGGACTGCCTTAACAGGCCTGCATGTGTGCTGCTTTCTCTCCGAAGGCTTTGAACGGATTAATTGCCCCAGTTGTAAGTTACCATGCAGCCCTGTGTAAGCAAGCATATTTATTCTTAAGGTGAAAGCACTACAGATAAAACAGACTTCAAACAATTAAAAGAACCTATACGCATGCTAATAAGCTTACCAGAGATCTCCCTCCCCCCCACAACTCCAACAAGGGCTCTGACAGGTGTCAGTCCTTCCAACATTTTGGATTGGAGGTTCTGTTTATATGCTAGATCAGAAAGAAGACCCTGTGTCAGTTTAAAGTCAGGCTATTATTCCAAAATTCCTTTCTTTGTCTGCTGGTCTCTGGAGAATCCAGTTTGAACCTGTATATGCTAGCCTTTCCAGGTGGTAGTACTTCACTGGAGGTGTTATAACCTGAGTGAATTTGCCTAATCACCCAATTAGTTCCTAGAGGGCTGTGATCACCTTGGCCCATGAAATTACATAAATCTCTGGCCCACACACTTCCTTTGTTTACACTCAACTTTTTTTTTTCCTCAACCTTTCTTACTGTTGCTACTAGTAAATGGGAAATGTTGAGAGATGTCTAATGTAGAGAGTGTTTTCTCCCCGAGTAGTACTTCCCATTGAGTTGCAGTAAGGTACTATTGAATCTGAGCAAGTGTGGCAGAATTGAGTTCTTAAGATGGTAATCTATACAATTGAGATAATTTCAAGGGAATTAAATTGGGCTGGGAGCCTTAGGCCAAAGCAACAGAATGTATTAATATCTAAGGGTATCTTGCATCACCAGCATTGCTTTTGTAACTCTCATGGCTAGTTGCATGGGGATACCTTGCCAGACTTAACAGGTGTTTTTGTGTAATATTAGGCAAAAAATGTGTGTGCGCCTGAGTGGTTGGCCTGGATATATATAATTCTTTTTTTTTTTTTTTTTTTGCTATGATCCATGCTTGTTCCCAGCACTGGCTAAGTTTTCTTGTTACCAAAATGGCTAAGATGGCTTTGTGAGACATGAATTCATAATTACTTTGCTGCAATGCAAATGCACCAAAACAGCAGCTTTGGAGGAAAAAATCTTTACTGTTTAAATAGTGACCTGCAGCACTGAGCCAGATTTTCAGAAATATACAGTCCAATGTGCATGTGCAACTCCCAATTTGGATTAAATCCAGCACGCTTGGAAGTTTACCTTTTAAAAATCTGGCCAATAATACTGTGTATTATTCCATTTTAGTACATGGCATCTGCTCCTGCTTCTGGCCATAATCTGTAGGTGAAAATGTAAGATCTAAGAAACCTTGTGGAGAAGAAGTGGGTGTGGGAATGGTAGAGAGGAGGAGGTGTGGGAATGGTAGTATGAATATTTTAGAAGAGCAAAGGCTATAATCAGTTTAGCTTTCCTTTGCTCCAATTATCTTTGTCTCATTGCCTAGGTAAAACATTACCTCCTCTCCCTGGGGTATGTTCTTTGTTTTTAATTTAATCACATAGGATTAAGGCACTTCTCCAGATAACCTTCATGTTCTTTCTATGCAATTCCTGAGTGCAGACACTGACCTTCATGTTTTTATGTGTGAATATTTATGTTTTAGGCCGTTAAATCTGGGGAACTCAAAGCTTATGACTGGGGAAGCAAGGCTGAAAATTTGGTTCACTATAACCAGGTAAAGAACTTTTAATGGAAGTCTTACAATCCTTGAGAAACAAAACAGAAAACTTCAAAAACTGCCAGGAGACCATGTGGGAATGTGATCTAGTCAGGCCTTGCAAATTAAGCAGGGACCTGCAGCTGGGATGCAAATATATAGGCACTCAGAAATGATTAGACATAAGGTGGCACTGTTGTCTCCGAGTCAGTACAGAGTCAGTGTTTCCAATATGACATGGGGCGATACTTTGTTGCAAGAGGTGCAGTAAATCAGTCAAGACCTTGGTTAAGACCTGAGTTGGGTGCAGGTTTTTCAGTGAATAGTGAATTAACAAAAAAAAAAAATATATATATATATATATGCATGTAAGGGGCACTGAAAGTATTCACAAATTTGGAAATATTTTCAGCCAAAAGGAGAGAATATATTTGGAAAATGTCAAAGCTGTTCATTTTGACCATTCTGAAAAGTTTTGACTTTTTTGGTTTTGAAATATCTACATATTTAAAAAAAATAGGACGAAACAAAAAAATACAAAAATTTCATTTTAGTGTTTTAGGGTGTGTTTTAGTCTGAAACAATTTTGTTTTTAAATGTCTTTCACTTTAGCAAAAACGTAAAAAAAAAAATCTTTAGTTAGAAATAAACCAATTTCCCCCCCAGATTTTTTGGTGTGGCCCTTCAGTTGAAAAATCATTTATTTGCTCAGCTTTAGATCATTAGTGAAAAGTGCTGTGAGATCATTAGAGTTGTATAGGGTTAATTATGCTGCCCTGGCCAAACTTCAGCCTACTTAAAGCCCCTCTGCAGCTTCATTTGGATACCAAATTCTTCTCTAGGTCTCTGTGCATAATGTTAACAGTTTACCCTTCTTTTGCTTTACTGTGGCTGTAATCTCTTGCAGTAATCCTAGTTTGAGCAGTGCAATACAGGCTAGAAACATGCATGCTTATTGGTAGGTGTAATTTTACTTTCAGTGTTACAGTGACCTGTAAAAGCAGTTTTGGGATTTAAATTTTACGTGGTAGACTCTTTGCACACACAACTCAGCCAACATTACCTTGCAGTGTCCAAAAACCACATTCTTCCTACCAAGCAGGCTTTAACATGGAGTTAGTCAGGGCTTCTCTTGAATTGATTGCTGCTCCACAGCGACTGCTGCTCCAGAGCAAAGAAAGGGAAGGGCTAGGATTCTGACTTCTATCCTCTTGCATTTGCTAGTACATTGCAGTACTGCTAGACAAACCCCTTAGCAGATTGGCTCTTTCTAAAGCCAGAGTTGTCTTATATATATACTTTCATTTTTAAAAGATTGCAATCTTTCTCCCCCCTCCCCCCATAGTCTACCCCTCCATTCTACAAAGTTAAAGATATGACCGTACCAACTGCACTGTGGACTGGTGGACATGACTGGCTTGCAGACGGGAAGGATATTGGCATATTGCTCACTCAAGTCACTAATCTGGTTTACCACAAACACATTCCTGAATGGGAACATCTGGATTTCATCTGGGGTCTCGACGCACCCCATCGCATGTATAAAGAAATCATTAACGAGATGAGCACATATCTGTAAAGCTGCCTGGGGTGTGTGGGGTTAAAATCTTGCTAAATGCCTCTCTTGGAATGTGTGGTGGTGTCTTGGAAATAGCACCACATCTTTATTTATAATGCCTTTAAAAATGCCAATAATGACTACTGGTTTGGATTAATATCTATTTTTGATATAAACAGTGTTACTTCTTTCACCCTTACATTCCCTTTGCTATCCTGCTGGCTTCATGCAATGTGGTAATACTGTCAGAAAACAGTAATGTGCCTTTGCCTAGAGGAAATATTTTAAATCCATGTAGATTTATTGATATGTTTAAAAGACAAATTAACCCACTTTGCATGTCAGCAGCCTGAAAGTTCAAAAGATAAGCACTTACCCCTGAATAAAATATTAAAATCAACTTGAAAATCAAATACAGTTGAACCTCAGAGTTACAAACACTTGGGATTGGAGGTTGTTCATAACTTTGAAATGTTTATAACACTGAACAAAACATTATGGTTCTTTCAAAAGTTTATAACTGAACATTGACTTAATACAGCTTTGAAGCTTTACTATGCAGAAGAAAAATGCTGCTTTCCCTTTATTTTTTTTAGTTTAACACAGTACTGTACTGTATTTGCTTTTTTTTTGTCTCTGCTGCTGCCTGATTGTGTACTTCCGGTTCCAAATGAGGGGTGTGGTTGACTGGTCTGTTCATAACTCTGAGGTTCTACTGTAGATCTTTCCAAACCTTTTAGTGGTGCTCTTGCTAACACAGTGACAGTTTAAAACTGGCAGCACAGGAATCAAAGACACCTACCGGGTAGCTATTTTCTCTTGTGCTTTAATCATAAGTTAGCCATATTTTTCAGAACTAAACACATCAGTTTACTTTCTTCCTAATGTTACTCCAAGAAGAATCATGCTGACACTGCATGCTTTCAGCGCCAATTGGAGTCACATATTCTGGGTCTGATTCATTATTGCATTATTCTGGACTTCAGTGGAGTTACACTGATGTAAAACTACACTAAGGCCCTTTATGTCTAAAATACAAAGTACTGATGAGAATTATTACTTATTGTTTGACCTTGCAAATGGCTGGGAGAAGCAAACACGTTAAAAGAAAACAATGCTTTCTGTAACCGTTACTTGTTATGAATTGCAGTGAAAAGGACGGAAGATGTATGTAATGATTTATTTTTGCACTGATAACCACTGGAAAACAAGGCTCAAATATGTAGTTCTGGCAGAGGAGGGGCCAAAGGTAACAATTCTGTAATTCAGGTATACTGTGCCTACATTTTCACTAGAACTCAAACCATAATCAGCCACTTCACTGAAGAGCTAGGAGATCATAGGATTTCTGTGGCAGAGCAGGAATTAAACCCACGGTCTCCAGAGTCCCATTCTGTAATCCTAACCACAAAGCCATCCTTTCTCCTTTGGCTTCCTCCTCTATTTGATATAGAAAATATTAGATTTTAAACTCTTAGTGGAGAATTCTTTGTAAATAAACTAGAAAAAAAAGCCATAGTTTTGGGGTTTTTTACTCCTTATTGAGGCTCAGGAAGTCCCTTGCATTTATAAGTTCTGGTACTTTTTTTGATTAATATCCTAGTTGTGGCTCATAACAGAGCCCTATGCTCTATACTCCTGGTATTGGCGGCAGTTTTAAATTTCTTTAAAAAGGAAGTCTCTGAAAGTGTGTGAAGTGGTTTGGACAGCAGTCGTCAACAGTGCATGATGATCATTAATGCTTTAAATATTTTTCAATAAATCGGGCTGATCTGTCAGAGCTTGGAATGGTGTGTTCTGTTATGTTGCATGTAGTTATACATATGCATATATAATGTTTGTCAAAGATACTTCATTGACATAGGTGTCCAGGACAGATACAACGTAGGGATAAGGTAGCAGACTAAACGCCCAGGGCACACTTCACCCCAGTCCTGAGAGGGTCACTATTAGCTCTAGAGAGATCATTCATTTAGTCTCTAGCTTCTCTTTGTGAGACTTTCAAGAAGGGTGCCAATTTTGATAATGTGTTCACAGGAATTGGACTGAGAACTCAACACGTTGCTTATAAGCCTTCATACAGTGGGTTATGACTTCTCCTCACACCCATGACCTGGGGAAAAGGCTTCCTGCTTCACACACCTAGTCCCGTACACAATCCCATTACCCAGTATTTTGTCTGTTAATCTGATATACAGTGAGTAGCACCATTGCTATGCAGGGGCCTAATCTCAAGACTCTCTCTGCAATAGAGAACATGAACTTCATTTACTGTCTCTATACACTGAACACAATCTGTAAATTTCATTTGTACATTAGTGTTTCCTCCTTTGGAACATGTTTGATCTTTAAACGTAGTAAATTCATGTTGTGATTTCCAGTACAGTAGAGGATGTGCATTTGGGTAGCTGGGTCCAAAAATTATCAACTTTCCCCAGGCTGCTGCCCTGAGGGAGTCCCAGCATGAGTGGAGGCAGCACAAAAACATCATCCCATGTTCACTTGCTGCTCCTGGCCCCCATGTCCCTCCCGGACGCGGTGCCCTTTTCTTTGGGTGCTCCAGGTACCTTCTCTAGCTCCCCTGCAGCCAGGCCTATCTCTCTCTACAGCCAGAGAGAGACTGTCTACTCCTGGCTTTTATAGAGCCAGCTGGGTCTGTTTGGGGCATGGCCACAGCTGAGGCTGCCTCCCAATCAGCCCAGCCTAAGGCTTCCAGCCCCAGCCCTCTCCAAGGGCTGGCTTTTAACCCTTTCAGGCCAGAAGCGGGTGACCACCCCACTACACCGCCCCCTCAAGATCACCACCCCTGGGAGTAGAGAGGGTCTCCTGGCAGGACCAGTCGCCCACGCACCTCCAGAGCCACTCGTTTCCTTTCAGACTCCTCCAGTTGCTTCCACAAGCAGGCCTCATTGTTCATGACAGCGGCATACTCCTTAGCGAGGTCCAGGGCCCTCGCTTCGGCCTTGTGGCGGGCCTGCTCTGCAGCCTCCAGCCACGCACGCAGGCCAGACTCTCCCGGGCCCTCTTCCTTCAGGGTCTGGGTGCCTACTGTGACCTGCTCCACTACAGCCTGGGTCCCGGCCTCTTGTGGGGACCACTCTGTCCCAGTCTCCTTGTCTGCCATCCCCTGTTGGTGGCTCCCAGGCAGGGCTACTGCCCTCTCTGCAGCAGCTACCTGGCCGGTCCTTGACCCCTTTAGATCCTCAGGCCCCTCCACTGGAGTTTGCCCTCCTCCAAGGGGGCAGTTCCTCTTTGTAGCCCCATTCATGGCAGCCAAAGCAGGCTCGCCGCCCCTTTGCTGCCTTGGGCCCCATCTTCCTCTATTGGTCCTTCTCAGGTCCAGCCCTTCCTGGGCTACCCTGAGCTGTGCTCCTCAGGGTAGGGCACTCCATAGGTGCTCCCACTGCCCACAGGCCCAACACCTTCTTCACCTGCTGACTTCCCTTGCCAGGTGGCCTCTCATAGGGGCTTGTCCCTGTCCTGGGTGAGGCTCCCTGCCCTTATCCCAGCAGGGACAATTAGACTGTACATGTCCACGCCGCCCACAGGTGTAACACGCCCGGCGCTCTCCCCCAGGCCTCCTGGCCCCAGCACTGGGCTGCTCCCACCAGTCTCGGCCGTCTTTTGGGACCTCCCTCCGCAGGAGTTTCCACAGGGCCCACTCCTCCTCTGCTAGCCGCCCCAACTGTTCCCGTAAGGCCCATTGTGC
Source organism: Trachemys scripta elegans (assembly GCF_013100865.1). NCBI lineage: Eukaryota > Metazoa > Chordata > Testudines > Emydidae > Trachemys > Trachemys scripta. The sequence continues at coordinate 92,542,665 of NC_048304.1, read as the reverse complement.
CTCACAGTGCTGCTGCTGCATCTCTCCAGCTGTTGGACTGCCCCTTTCCTCAGGGGACCCGGCCCTGGAGCCCAGCCTGGAACGGCACAGGAACCCTCCGCGAAGAACACCTCTGCATAATCCGGCTCCATTATCCCCTTGCTTCTCTCAGGCAATAGTCCCAGTCCTGCTCTGCCCCTTATGTCGGGCGGACCACCTATGCTCACATTCTCTCGCACCAGTGTAATGGGGCATGACTCACCCCTGTGGTGCCTCCTGCTGGTACCTTCTGGGAATTAGCTCGTCAGTCCTGGAGTGCCCTTTGCAGGCGGATGTCTCACCACGCGCTGCTCCTAGCCCCCCATGTTTCTCCCAGACCTGGTGCCCCTTTCTTTGGGTGCTGCCCCCCCAGGCAGTACACCTAGTCTCTGGGTCTCCCCACCCACTATCCCCACTTCACCTCAGTACAGGGCTACTGCCAGCCACCATCTAGCCCCTATTCACTGGGGCAGACTGCAGTTTAAAAGCCATTTATCACAGGCAAGGAGGGGTTTGGACCTGCTGCCTCTGCCTAGCCTTGGGCTGCCCCCTGCAACCTCAGTACCTATTTGGCCTTATACTAGGCCGCAGCCTGGGGGGTTTCCAGGCTGGAGCTCCCCAACTCCCTTGGCCTTCCTCCAGCCCTGCTCCACTCCAGGTACTTTCTCTAGCTCCCCAGCAGCCAGGCCCATCTCTCTCTACAGCCAGAGAGACAGTGTGTGGCTGCTCCTGGCTTTTATAGGGCCAGCTTATCCCAGCAGGGACAATTATCATCCTGATTTATGGGTCTGGGGCATGGCCACAGCTGAGGCTACCTCCCAATCAGCCCAGCCTAAGGCTCCCAGCCCCAGGCCTCTCCAAGGACTGGCTTTTAACCCTTTCAGGCCAGGGGCAAGTGACCACCCCACTACAAGCTCATACAGGAGTTCAGAGATGATTTATATAAAAGAATACTAGGCAAGGGAAAGGGTACAGATCAGTGGGCCAAAAGGGGATGTGGGACTTAAAGGAATTTAACAGCAATAGTGAAACAATAGCACAGTCCCGTCACCCATCTCCAGAGGTGCCCAAAACCTCCCCACCTGAGGCCTCTAATCCCACCAGTGGTGCACATAGAATTGAGATATGCTAGTCTGGAGAGGTGGCTCCTCATTTTGGACCTGTGGCCTGGTGGGGCGCTCTGCTCCTCAGCTACTCAACCTTCACCTTCCCTCAGGAAACCTATGGCCAAAATGTTTATCACCAGCCCCAATCTAGCAGTGCCCATCACAGTCCTTTTTCCTGGGTTTACACACGCCATCATCCAGGGCAACATAGTCCGTATTCCTCTTCACCGATTCCTACCCATGCATACAATCCTGCTAACATGGTACACCCACCCTCAGCTGCTCTCAACTGTTCTGAAATCCTCCAGCTTCTTGCCCCTCTAGGCTGTTGTTCCTCCAGGACTTGTCTGAATGCCCTTAGGTGCCATCTGCTGGCTTACATTATTCCCATCCCCTCACCCCCCCCCCTTAAAAGGATGCATCCCTGCATCCTGCTGCAGCTTTTTCAAAGTCTTTAAGCTGTGATCTGCCCTTAGGGTTGAGACTGGAGCCAGGTGTGAGTCACGGGAATGCTCTCCTGCTGAGCCCTCCCTGATGCCACATCAAGCAGTTACTCACGCTCACTATCCCCATCTTTGTTGGGCCAGGGTCATGGTGGGCTTTCTGACCAAGGAACAGGGTTTAGGGGTTGTGTGTTGGAACTGGGGGAGACTATAATACAGGACCCCTGTGAGTATCTCAGCTGAGATTGGGTGGTTACCCAGGGTTCAGTGTCCGTGCACTGGGAATTCACAGAGGGCTTCAGCCAGTTGTAGTGTACCACAAAATATTGTCCATTCAGCTCTGGAGATAGCTCAAATAGCACCTTAGGCAGTTTCCTGATGGCTGAAAAGGCATCATTACATTTTCTGTGTAATTTTTGACACTCCTTCTAGTCTGGTCTTGTTGTAATGAGATTTTGCTTTTAGCTGTTTTGAAAAACCTTGCAGCACCTTGATAGAGACCGGCAAAGAAAAACTGACAAAAAGAGGTTTAAATATTGTAGAAATTTCACCTCTCCCTATTGATACAATTAAGTATCAGTATCAGGACACTTTGAGTTGCATAAAACAGCAGTTAGTTTTAAGATGAAGGCTTTAGATAAATAGTAATTAGAGATAGTTTAAAGTTAGAAATCCAAAATGGCAGATGCAATAATCCTCTATGAAAGACACAGGGTTAGGGTATGGAAAGTTCCAGCAATTCATAGAGAAGAGCTTTGCTATCTAAAAATAGATCAGAAGGAGGAGCTCTACCCAAGATGGCATCAAAGGGAAGAGCTTAGCTATCTAAAAGTAGGTATGATGTAATAGGAAGGATCTAGAAATATGCTAATTACAGGAAGCTGATTGGCTGTGCCAGGCTAATACATTACATTAATGAGCAGCCCTTGAGAGAGCAACCAGTATATAAGTCTGACAGTCAGCAGGCTTAGTCATGGGGTTTTGTGAAGATCAGAAGCCTCAAGAAGCAGCAAGAACAGCAGCTGAGACAACTGTAACGGTATCTTAAGAAGATTCCAGAAAGCAGCTACCTGCAGAAGCAGCAGCAGTAGAATCTTGTCGAGGGCAGTAGCTTTAGAACACAGTAGCTATGGAAGCCTCTAAGGCAGCAGAAACCAAGGCTTCTGAGACAGCCTCAGGAAGATGGCCATAATAGTTCCAACCGTCATTGCAGCCTCAACAGCAACCTGACAGTATCGCCTTCCTTTTGTGACAGAGCAGAAAGACCTTTATAGACGGTATCAGAGGGCTTTATGAAAAGTAGAAGTAAGTGTGATTTTTGTCTCTAGTAAAAATGAATGATTGGGCGTGCCTGTCAATAGAGCTAGATGCCTGTGTCTGAGTGAGATCCACCCCACCTAGCTGATCACCGCTCACAGGATGTTAGTGTTAAGCAAATGATTTAATTAAATCTGTAACATTGTAATAGTCTCTTTTACGTGAGTGTAAAGGTCATTCATACTACATTAAATAATAGTATTAGATTATAACATTAACACTAAGGCCTTTGTGCATGCAGGGTCTGTATATGCTTATTACGGTGTAACTGCTATATAGTCTGTATTCTGTGATGGTGTTTTTTTTATTTTGTTTTGCTGCTTTATTATATGACTCTTCAAATGTAATTCTGTTATGTTTGACTAGGTTTTATGTATTCTTTCTTGCTTTATTAGATCCACTGTAACTACTCATTTCTTCTAAATAAATATTATTTTGTTTTTGAAGAATTACTGCTTGTGTTATCCATCCTTGAGCAGAAGGCTGTATCCATGTTGTGACAGATTTATGTTACCAATCTGCCAGGGGTGTCAGGTGATCAGTCTGAGGCTTCAGGCTCTTTAGGGGAGGAGATGGAGGAGCACACCAAGTGACTAAATTTTAAAGCCTTAGTAATAAAATAACAGTGGACTGCTGGGAATGCTCCCACGTCCCTCAGAGGGAGGAAAAAAGTGTTAGTACCCCAGCCCTAACCCACTTTCATACTCACACACGCATGACCCGAGGCTGGCTAAGCCTGGGTGTAACGTAAGAAGAAGAAGGGGAAGGGTGGACGGGAGTTCTTGTCCTGTGCATGGGTCGTCCAGGGTCCGCTGTTGATCTCCAATTTGCTTTGGCTCTCAGGAGGGTTTTTAAGTCCTGGGTTCTTTTGTTGGCATCTTGTTCAGGGACCTCTGTCCTCCTTGCTTTTTGTACCACTCCAAACTGGCTTTCTGTGGCTTCCTCAGCGTTCCCAAAACATACCGGCTTCATAGACATGAGACTGTTTTTCCCCCTCGCTGGCCTTCACCTTCTTGCCAGTATTGCAATCCCCTGCAAGTCTGTTCACCTGAATCCTCCTTTCTCACAGCTGGTCGGGGTGGAATCCAGGCCCCAGTCTTTCTTGGCAGGCATCCAAGAGTCAGATGTGTGCTGCGGCCTTGAGCTGGCGGGAGTCAACATCTTATCTTCGGACTGAGCTAGCTAAAGTGTCGAGTTAATCCGTTCTCTGCTCTCTTCCTTCTTTCCCCTTTTGGCCTCTTGCAACCTGCAAAGGAATCCTTCACTCCACACCCACACCTTTGACCCTCCACCGAAATGCCTTGTGATGCTTGCAACCACGTTAGCAACATGCAATGCTGATCTGCCTTCACAGGGGACCTGAAGGAGGGGGCCATTGGGTTGTGACAGTGTCCTTCCAAGGGTTAGCTTGCTCTGGGGAGCCCTCTGCAGATCGGAGACAAGCCCCCTGGTAACACCCTGGCAATTCCTCTACGGTGGATCACTACTTTTATTGCCCCTTTAGATAAAGCAAATGTTTGGGAACTCCTGTCCTAAGGTAGCACATGCCTGCACCTATTCCTCTTTGGGTTGTGCAGAGATCCCCATTGCTTACGTGGAGCCTGAAGCCCCAACACAAAACCTAATTGCACACACACGAGTTCTAAAACCATTTATATAAAAGACTATTAGGCACGGAAATGGGTTCAGAGCAACAGACTGAAAGGGTATGGGGGACTTAAGAGAATTCGACAGCAACAGTGAAATAGTAAAAGAAAAAAAAATCCCAATGGCATAATTCCTTTCTCCACTTCTGGAGGTGTCAAAATCTTTACCCGTCACCTGATGCTTCTAATCCCACCAGTGGTGCACATAAAGATGAGATGCACTAGCCTTTTAAGATGCATGGTTCAGTTGCTACTTAGTTTGGACCTGCAGCCTGGTGGGGTACATGGCTCCTCGACTACTCAGCCTTCACCTTCCCTCAGGACACATGCGAGCCTAAGTCCAAAGTGTTCACCAGGCCCATGGATAGCAATTCCGGGCCCCAGGGCTGTCCCGAGGGGCGGGGAGCGGGGCTTGGGGTGGAAGTGACAAAAAGGATGCCATTACTTCTCATAGCTGCCATCTGCTGGCTTATTACACTTTTCTTTCTTTAGCATCCTGTACCCTGAGGTGCATAGGGCATCCACCATTTATTTCTGTCTTGTGCTGATATGTTCAGGCTTCTGAGTGTCATGTTGATGGATTTCACTTTTCTCTGTTGTTCTGCATGATGTTTCTCTGGGTCGCCCTCCTTTTCACTTTCCAGGTAGGGTTCACATTATCACTTGCAGCGGAAGTTGTGTTAATGGCATCCATAAAGAGTGTCCTGATATGTCCATCAGTGTCGTCTTACCATGTTTGACGCTTTAAATGAGTTTCCTCTACAAAGAATTTCTGATGTTGCAAGAAACTTTCCACTGGAAATGGAAGGGTTTTTTTCCTATACTACTTGTATAATATTATGACACTTGAGGGTTGGGGGTATAAAACAACTTGGAACTGCATAAAAATGCATCAGTATGGGAACAAAGGGAACACAGTATTCCTTCTATTGTGGACTTGAAGACAGTAGAAAGTTGTGCCATTTCAGCTATACTAGTATAGGTGAAGTGGTACAACCCCTCCTAATGTGGATGCAGTAATATCTGTATAAAGGTGATTCCAGTATGTGCAGGAGATTAACTCAACTGGTATAAGTGCATTCACATTAGGGCTTGTATCAGTGTACCTGTTTTACTAAAGGTCAACTCCTCCCCCCTCCCACAACTGAAATAGTCATACTGGTAAAACTTTTAAGTTCAGAGTTAGGTCTGAGTTAGGCTTATACTCTAATGAGGTGATCAGTATCAAGAAAGCAAGAGACTAGAGACACAGTTAATCAATCAATCGACACACAGGTCTACATTTTTTAAAAAAAGACGTGCAACATGTGAAGCATATGCATAAGCCCAGTATTTTCAGACTCCAATGTGTGCACACATCAAGTGTTTTGTGTATACAAAAGGATGTGTGTTTTGTCTACACATTTTAAAACATTTGGGCCAAAAAGTTTCTGATTAGAATTGTGGGCTAAAGCTTTCAGTGAAGCTGTCTGCAAGATGAATTTGGATTTATCTTCTTCTCCTGGTCCTCTGAAGGCATGTAGGAGGGTGTTGTTGTTGTTTTTTTTTTTAAATAGAAATAAAGGTATGTCCTATACTCAGCACCTTGCAAAACATAAATATTTTTCTGATATTAAAGTTATGTTAATTTCAGCCATAGACAGCACAAACAATTTTGCTATTACTGAATTGAAGGACTAAGTAAATCTTGGATTGTGATCAAAGTTATATCAATGTGTGTGTGGTTTTATTTTTTATTATTATTATATACTGATGACAGCATAAAGCAAATCTTTACTTCCAAAATAGCCATTATAACTAAGTCTCTCTGATACAAGCTTATATCTTAAAACCACTTAATCTTATGTCATTGATAAAGCCATTTGAAATCTGGTTTTGGTCACAAGGTGGTGCAGATGCACTCATAAATAATACTCTGCATCTAGTTCCTGTTATCTTAAAGGGGCTTTCTGAACAACCTCAGAACAAACCAATTAGCTATTAGCACATGCTGTTTTTACAGACCTCAACCACAGGGATTATACAACTTGTTTCACACAGCTTCTTGGAGGTGAGTCTTTATGTAAGGACCCAAGTTATCTTTCCTTTTTGTATCATGTTTAGTGGCATGTTCCAAAATAAGAGACAGGGAAGCTTTTACCTCCTTTGCAGTAATATCTGTAGCTTAGGCAAGGCTTGAATGACTCTCCTCTCCAGCTGCTGTCCTACAGAGCTTGTCTACCCTTCTCCCCAACTCCCTTTTCCGATAAGGGACTTAATGTGCATTGGGACCTGCCCTCTGATCTATCCTCTATCCCCATAACTGTGGACAGTAGGATGGAATTTGACCCCCTCCCCCCTGCTCTGAGTGCTGATCTTGGGTCCCTATCAAAATATTCTGGGAAAACAAATACAGAATGTTCTTCATTGTTAACATTTTGTTCTTGATGGTGGATCTTTCAGGGTCTGAATTTCCTTCATCAAGCTGTTAGACTTGTGCAGAGGAGCTCCACATTGTGAGCCTCACCCCTGGCAGCTGGGACTGGGAGAGGGTTTTGGAGTCATGCACTCATGTGCATTCTGTGGGATTCATCTGCAGGACCTCATTCCAATATATGGGTTGTTCAACCTAATCTCTAAAGCAAGACCCTCTGATTTTTGTGAAGTACCAATTTGCAATCCTGTAGCATATGGAAACTTTGGCGGCATCATGAACTGAGTGAAAAGCTCGGTGTATAATGACGAGTTAAATACAAAGAGGCAATGAAAGTACTTATTTCAGTAGTGTGCTCAGTAACTGAAATGCTTTTCAGTTTGTTTTACACTGACACAGAAACCTTGGGGCTTGTCCATGTGGTGCGTTAGTCTGCACCAGAGGAGTGTAAATTCTAGTGTGCACTAAAGTGTTGTGTGCTAACTGGCCCATGTGGACCCTGCTGGTGCGTACTAAAAGTTCCCTAGTGTGCGTTAATGTTGTACTATTTGATGTGGGCTGACAAAAACACCTCATTTTGATGTGAGATGATGTATTTAAATAAAATAAAATTACCAAGGGCCCAATTTTGCACCCAGCTTAAGTCAATGTCACTTCCTTTAGTGGGTGCAGGATCACAACTTGAATATGTGCTGTGAACTAGACCGATTTGGGCCAAAGGCACAAATTCAGCTCCACAGCCTGATTTGGGGGGGTTGATTGTGCCCATTATGGAGATTAGGAGTGAGTAGCCTAAGCCAGACTCACCGCTTTATGCACTTTTTAAGCATCCCCACATGGCACAAATTGATAAGATAATTGATTGAGCACCAGGTGATTAACCAGTTAAAGTGATTCAGCTTGTCAGCAGAGGACAGTGAAAAGAGAGGAGGGTAGGGTAGGGAAGGTTGGAAGGAAAGGCCAGGGAAACCAAGCCCTGTGTCTGGGCAGAAGGTAAAAGCCTTATGTTGATAGGGACAAGCACTTGTATAGCATATGGTAAATAAAGCACATGGTTGTATACTTGGCAGGGGCGTGTGTAAGGACTGTTTACAGAGAGGAATCCGGGCTGTTTGCAAAATATGTGTGGACCTGGGTTCCAATTTCTACCCTTCTCACCTCAAAAGAGTTTGGGGGTCATATGTGGGGTTTAAATTCAGGTAAATCTTTTAGTATGAATTATAGAAAAAATACAACATTTTGACCTGATTAATGTGTAGCTATGGGCGTTGAGCCAGAGCTGCCACTGCTTTGATTTACAAAATGGTAAAATGACAGCTCTTTAAACTGTCTGGGGTGAAGTGGCACAGAAAATCCTACTCCAACCTTTTCTCCTGTTTCTATTGTTCAGGGATAGCACACTCGTTTGTTTCTAGTTACCATTCATATTATACAGTGAGGGGGGTTTAGTATATTAATGATTGCCTGGTCCTGTAACTATACATCAATTTCCTAAATTAGTCTCCAGTGTAGATGAGACGCATATACCAGCTCTGACGCAGTAGTGCACTTTGTTGTTTTTGGAGGAGAGTGATTTCCTTCTGGAGTGCTTGTGACCATGCTGTGTGTGATGTCACTAAGTGGGTGGGGTAAAGTCTTACAAAAGCAGCACAATCACAGCAGCCTCAGACAGCATCAACATGAACTGCAGCGTGCACCACAGAGTGCTCCTCAGTTACGGGATGGAGAAGAGGCTAGACCCAGGCACTCTGCAGCTCCTCTGGGACTTTGTCAAAGCAAAGGAGCAATTACTCAAGTCCCCTTACTTTCCAGTGCTGTTTTCGTTTACAGCTTACCTGACTTTCTGTCTTCCTTACATTGCACTGGACTTCTTAAGCACTAAAGTACCAGCCGTGAGAAAATACAAAATCCAGCCTCTGAGTTATCCAACTCTGGGAATGATGGTACCGTGTATGGTTCAGTGTGTCTATCATCACGCTGTCTTTATCTTCCCAGTGACAGTTGCTCATTGGTACTGGAGACCAGTGGATTTACCAGTAATGGCTCCAGACCTGCCGAGGGTCCTGCTGGATGTAACGGTTTGCCTGCTTCTCTTTGACTTCCAGTATTTTCTGTGGCATTTGCTTCATCATAAGGTGCCTTGGCTCTACAAGACTTTTCACAAGGTTCATCATAAGCATGTATCTACATTTGCTCTTACCACACAGTACTCAAGTGTTTGGGAGTTACTTTCACTGGGATTTTTTGCTGCCATAAATCCAGTGTTGCTGAAGTGCCATCCTTTGACAGAAATGATTTTCTTCCTTGTTAATATCTGGCTGTCAGTGGAGGATCATTCAGGCTATGAACTGCCATGGTCAACAAACAGACTGATGCCATTTGGCTTGTATGGAGGAGCTCCGCATCATGATCTCCATCACCTGAAGTTCAAATGTAACTATGCTCCTTACTTCACCCACTGGGACAGACTATTTGGAACACTTGCTCACGCACGTTCACAACAATAACAGGCAATTCGTCTGTTACCTACCTAATTTTGTAAAGCGAAGAGTATATTTTTTTCAGAGCCACAGAAATATATATATATTATGTGAAAACATTTATAACAAATCTAATTTAATGTTTGTATATATATTTATGGAATTGCATATGTAATGTCTGTTACTACTTGTTTGGAAACAATGTCACATTATAAGGAAAGTATTGAGATACTCGCTGCCTTCTTTCCTTTGAACATGCTAGCTTTTATAAAGCATATTGTGTTACTGTGTTTTTATATATACAGAGAAATATTTTCTTGATGTTCTAGGAGGACTTGTGATATGAATAGAAACAACACACATAGTGTGCATTAAGAATTCCAAGAAACTATCTTATTTTAAAAAAGGTTGCTTCTGGATGGCGTTAAATGTCTAATCTGATTCTGTTTTTCTTTGCAATAATTTGGATCTTTATATTGCATACCCCAGTATATTTTTTTATTTTTTTAAGTGGAAATAAATCTTCATATTTGTTTAAAACTGTGTTTTGCTTCCTTATATTTGGTCCTCAGAAAGTGTATGATTCTGTCTATATGCAGTATTGTTGTTGGTCCGAGGATATTAGAGAGAGAAGAAGGGCCAAGGTAATATCTTCTCTTGGTACAATGTCCTGTTGAAGAGCTTGAAAGCTTGTCTCTCTCACCCACAGAAGTTGGTCCAGGAAAAGCTATTACCTCACTCTCTGATTCTGTCTGCACAGTTTAGGTTGGGACCATTTTCATTTTTCGGTATTTGTCCTGATATTTTGCTCCACCAGCAGTTTTTTGTTTTTCTCTCGCTGCCTGCAGCATCACTTTTTTTTTTTTTTTTTTTTTTTTTTTTTTTTT